>NC_090649.1:12841573-12874073 GCF_040937935.1 Hyperolius riggenbachi | reverse complement strand
GGTGTGGACAGTCCGTGAAGTACGGTTACCCTCCAAAGTCAGATCCAAGTAATCAATGGAATTAGCTTGCCATACATGAGTGAACTTTAAGTTGCACTCGTTGTTGTTAAGGCAATCCATAAATGACTGTACCGAGTCAGAATCACCCCTCCAGACGACTAGAATGTCGTCTATAAATCTCCCATACCACGCAACTAGCTCCAGATGGCGCCCACCACCCCCAAAGATGTGGAACTCCTCCCACCACCCCATGTAGAGGTTGGCCAAAGAGGGGGAAAACTTGGCCCCCATAGAGGCTCCACACCTCTGGAGGTAAAAGGCGCCATCGAACATGAAAAAATTGCGAGTCAGGAGATACTCGGTGGCAGCAGAGATGAAAACACAAAGATCAGAAGAATACCCAGAGTATCTAGTCAGGTGAAATTGGAGGGCAGTCAAGGCCAAGTGGTGTGGGATACAAGAATATAAGGCCTTGACATCAATGGTGAGCCAACTGCAGTTCTCATCCCAAACAAAACCCTCCATGCTAGCCAGCAAATGTTTGGAATCCCTGAGGTATCCCGGCAGCCTCCTAACCAGGGGCTGCAACATAGAATCCACCCACTCGCTAAGGCGCTCCCCCAGGGAGCCGATACTCGCGACAATGGGTCTGCCCTCCGGGGGAGCACCTGGCTTGTGTATCTTGGGGAGATGATGAAAAACTGGGATTTTGGGACAGTCTACTCTCAAATAATCCGCAAGTTTCTGGTCAAGCACCCCCAAACTCCTACCATAGCTGAGAAGATCAGAAAGCTGCTTTTGATACTCCTGTGTTGGATTTCTAGGAAGCTTAAGATATGTGAGAGGGTCCCCGACCTGACGCAAGGCTTCCGCCTTGTAATCTGCACTATTGAGGATGACCACCGCCCCCCCCCCCCTTATCTGCATTGCGTATGACCACCTCCCTATTTTCCCGCAGGCTCTTAATGGCCCCAAATTCAGCTTTAGACAGGTTGGACCTCTGCTGGGGACTGGCAGTATCCGCCAACTTGACAAGTTCCCTCTCTACTAAATCTTGGAAGATCTCTACGGGAGATGTCCTAGCAGTCAACGGATAAAAATCCGGATTTTTTACCCTGATCGGCTGTACATCATCTACGGAAACAAGACTTTGGCTCTCGGACATCAAGAAATCAAGAGTCCATCTGGCACGTGTGTCTTCAAAGTTTCCAATATCAGGAATATCAGCCTTAGGGTGACTGTCACTAGGACTAAGCTCCCTATCTGTCCTGAAGTACTTCTTCAGTAAAATGGATCTAATAAACTTGTTTACATCCAGGAGGGTGTCAAAAACATCAAAATGAAAAGTGGGGGAAAAAGAAAGGCCCCTAGATAGGAGCTGCATTTCTGACTTTGAAAGGGTATAGCTGGAAAGATTAACTACATTAGCAGGCTGGGAGTCGCATGGAAAGTGTGGGTAGACCCTGGTACGATGTTTTACCCCTGCCCTCCGTGTCCTCCTCCTTTTATAATTCCCTTCAGATGCACTTTCTTGTGCCGTTTGAAATAAGTGGGTCTGTTCTGCACGTTTTTTGAGGGGTCAGGACATGAGTTGTTAACCTGCTGGTTCACCAGGTGTCCACGCTCTGTAGGACCCACACCAAATGTGACTGTGTCGGGTGTGGTAGACGGAGCCACATCTAGTGGAGTACCACTTTTAGGGAAGTTGACCTTCCTCCTGTTTCTAGAGCGAGACCTTCTAGAATTGGCATTTGGGGATTTTGGTGGAGCTTCCCACCTTCCCCATTCATACACAAGGTTACATTTATAATCATTAGTATCACGTAGATATTTCACCCTCTTGGTCTCAGCAATTATAGCTTCAAGCTTAGATATATTTTCACACAATTTATCATGCAAAGCATCATACTGCTCAAGTGTATCAAATCTAGTCAAGTTCTGCCTCAACTCTGTAATGCTAAGACGAATGTCCACCAATTTATCTTCCTCATATTTGATGATCAGTTTCATGAGTTGGAGAGAACACCCCGTAAGTATCAGGTTCCATTCCACAACAAACTCATCTGAATAGATTGTGGTTGGGACTTTTTTGATACGTAGTCCCCGGGGAATGATCTGCTCAGCTACATACTGTTTGAGGGTGGCCAAATCCCACCACACTTTAGTCTCTTTATTCATGAGATTCTCCAATTCTAGAAAAGCAGCTCTGAGCCCTAATTCTGGCTGTGTATCACAAACTAGTGGTTTCTTAGAGAACACAGCAGCAAACTTATTATATCGATCAACGTCAGAGTCCAATTCCCTCCGGGGGACAATATGCTGCTCATAAGTAAGGTGGTCCCTAGATTGCTGGAGAACTTCATAGATTGCAGTCTCCAGAGGATTGGAGTCAACACAGGGAATGGACGTGGGGGGTCGACCAATGGTGCAAGCACTTCCAGAGGGGCTCTGGTAAGCTGGATCAGGGACAATGTCTGCAGCAGCGCATAAAGTATCCAAGCCTGACCGAGAGTGGGTCACAGTATCTGGGGCCCCAACTGGCATATCAGACTGAGTGATGGGGAAATGTAATGAAAGCCTCTTTACCTCTTGAGAAGCCTTGATTCCTCGATCCAGGTCTTCCAGCAAGTCCTTGACGAGTTCCCGGCAGAATGGACGCAAGGTGTCCTGTGGCTGCTGCGGGATTACAGGCGAGGTGGTGAGGGAGACTGTGCCTGTATGTCTCGGACGCGCGCCCAGAGCAGCTCCGTGGCGTGCAAGATTATCCGCAGTCAGGCTAGCTGGATGATGCCGGCTGACATCCGCCGGAACTGCTGGTGACGTCACCTCCGGCTCCCTTCTGCGACGCTCTGTCCGATGGAGATCCTCCGCCCGCAATTCCTGGGATGGCAATACCCCACAGGCATTCACAGAGACATCTCCGCATGATGGCTGGAAAACGGGAACGGTCGGGGCCCCAGACAATGGAGCAGCAGCACCCCCGGACTTGACAGGTAGTGGCTTCTGGGTTTTGCCAGCATGTTCTTTTTGCTTAGAGACATATCTAAGCATGTCATTGCCGGAAGCGGCCAGGCCAGAAGTATAACTCCTCAAATGGCGTTGCTCCTTGTTAGCCATAGAAACACAAGTGTTGACCTGATATGGAATGGAATTGTCCAAGGTACAAAGTACAGGAGCTGGTACAGGCAACGAAATGAGAGAATAGACAAGGGTACCGCTACACCGTACTGGGTGGGACCGTGCAGGAACACAAGCGGCCAAGCCCAATGAACAGCGATAGGAAAGGAAGGTCCGCACTGATGTCTCCACATCCAATGTACTTTTATTCAGGACATATCCAATTACAGGTAAAACACTATGACTGACATGTTTTGGACTCCGAGTCCTTAATCATAGTCATTCCTTAGGGGGGTCGAACCCCCCCTCCCTCGCCTGGGTCCCCCGATCTGCGCTGCTCCTCCAGCGTTAAACCAGCGTGCATATCATTAAGAGGCAACGGGTGGGGGAATCACTCACCTCTTCCGCGTTCCATCGTGCGTTCCACTGACGTCACTTCCTGCAAGGCCTTCCACTTACAATACAGTGGGCGGCGTTGCCGGAAGTGACGTCAGTGGAGCGCACGACGGAACGCGGAAGAGGTGAGTGATTCCCCCGACCGTTGCCTCTTAATGATATGCACGCTGGTTTAACGCTAAAGGAGCAGCGCAGATCGGGGGACCCAGGCGAGGGAGGGGGAGTCCGACCCCCCTCCCCACCGCTAGGCCCAATACCCCCTTTCTGCCAGCTACCCCTCCAGCTGGGCGGGCGGCCCCCAGCATCCAAGGACAGGCGGGTGCCGCCCCCCCAGATCTGCCGCCTGAGGCAAATGTTTCACCCCGCCTCATGAGCGGGCCAGCCCTGGTACTACTACTACTACCACTACTACTACTTCTACTATTACTTTAAAAAAAATCATTTTTTGTTGACACTTACCACCAGTCAGTCACCACCACCACCAGACTTCATTAAAGTTTACAAACTTTCCCGCCGTTTTCTACACATTTGTTTTTTTTTACTGTATTCGTATATAAGTGCAAAATGACTGGCAGAGGTAGAGGACGAGGCACCACCAGGAGAGGCAGCGTCATTGCAGCAGCCACCGCCAGCAGCAGCAGCAGGTTTGTGACTGGTCCGTGGCCAGCCACTGAACGCAGAGTTGTGAAGGAGGGAGCAGAGGCGCAAAAGCAGCGCGTTGCGCCCATCTTTGAGAGGGGTCGTCGCTCCCGGACTATTCTGGAGAGTCAAGCACAGGCTGTGGTGGAAATGATAGCGGTGCAGGAAGCCACCGTTTCCAGCCAGGCCTCCAGCACCAGCGAGACCAGTGCCACCACCACCAGCACTCCGGTCCACAGTAGGCCTCCACCACCGCTTGAGGTCATGGTCACGGTGACCCAACCGACCAGCCTGCCCTCACTGAGCTCAGTCTTCACCCCAGTGACTGCAGCCGTGTACAGGGATGTTCTGGAGAATTTTGAGCAGGAGATAATGGGGACATCATCATGCAAGGAGGAGGAGGAGGAGTTGGAGGTGGAGCAGTTTGTTGTTGGCGCTGATGAGGAGGGGCGTGATGCAAGGGATTTGGGGCTACTGGATGTGGTTGAGGCGGGCTCAGAGGACATGTTTGGGGATGATGATGACATGCTGGATCCTCCCTATGTGCCACCACCAGTACCACCAGCACACTTGCTTGAAGGCAGCTTGTCATCGGAGCAGGAGGTGTCTCTGGCGCAGAGGCATGGCAGCAGCAAGGTGGCAAGCAGGAAGGCAGGAGCCACAGCCTGCTGCTTCAGGCGCTACCACCACCCGCAGCAAACCTCCAACCAAACCAAAAAAGGCACAAGCCTCCAAGGGCACCAAAAAACCCCAGCCCTCAAGCTCAAAGGGCAGGTTGAAGTCCCCAGTCTGGCGGTTCTTCACTAAGTGCACAGAGGACCCGACCCGTGCAATTTGCAAGTTCAGTCTCAGCAGAGGTCGTGATCCCCTCAAGCTGAGTACCTCGTGCTTACAGACCAGGCATCTTGAGGACTTTTGTGAGTATGAGAAGCTGATGCAAAGTGGCACAGGCAGTGGGCAGAGCCAGTGAGCCACTGCACAGATTTCAGCAGCAGAAGCAGCAGCATCCCATCCAGCAGCAGCAGCAGGAGCACAGCAGCAGCAACTCACCCCCCCCCCCCCCCCCCCGGGCAGCCAGTCCTCAGTTGCCTCATCAGCTCCCTCCACAGTGGCCTCATCAGCTCCCTCCACAGTGGCCACTTCATCCTCCTGCGCAGGCAAATGCCGCCAGACCCTGCTCAGCGAGTCCTTTCCCGGTGTGACCAAGGTGTTGCCTCCCACTCACAGGCGCATCCGGGTGCTGAACGGGTTGCTTGCCCGGGCCATGTGCTTCCAGCTCCTGCCATATTCCTTCGTGCAGGAGGGGAGTGACATGAGAGCACTGCTGCAGTTCGGGATCCTGGAGTGGCAAGTCCCCAGCCGCCACTACTTCTCCCGCACAGCGATCCCAGCACTGCACCAGTTTGCCATGGCGAACGTGGGCCACGCACTCAATCACTCTTTGAGTGCGCGGATCCACATAACCATGGATTCATGGAGCAGCCATTTTGGGATAAAACGCTATCTGTCCTTTACGGCACACTGGGTCAGCCTGGTGGAAAGCCCGAGCGAGGAAGCAGCAGGTCCACCCTCGGGCACAGCAGCAGCGGCACCAGTCGCCCACTATGTGGTGCCACCACGCGGGGTCAGGGGAGAAGCAGCAGCTCCCGCCGCCAAGCGACAACGCAACAGCAGCGTGAAGGCCCGCCACTGCCAAGTGCTGCTGGAGATGGTCAGCCTGGGGAAGAACAGTCTGACATCAGCCAATGTGCTCTGCTACCTGAGGGAGCAGGAGAAGACGTGGCTGACCCCCAGAGGCCTCCGAGTCGGATTGGTGGTGTCCGACAATGCGGCCAACCTGCTGTCTGCCATCAGCAGGGGACACTTATCCCACATCCCCTGCTTGGCCCACGTCCTGAACCTGGTGGTGCAGAAGTTCCTGCACACCTACCAGGGGATGGAGGAGCTGTTGGAAGCGGGGCGTAAAATTGTGCGCACTTTCCGCAGCTCAGCTGCTGCTGCATCAAAGCTGGCAGAGATCCAGCAGCGTGAGGGCCTGCCACCACACCGCCTTGTCATTGATGTGCCGACTCGCTGGAACTCCACCCTGGCGATATTGGAGCGGCTGGTTGAGCAGAGGAGGGCAGTCAACCGGTACATCGTGGAGGCCACTCTGGAAGGCAACCCCAAACTCCAGCTCCTCACCAACGCACAGTGGGGGAAGATGCAGCAGGTCTGCTTGGTGTTGGCTCCCTTCCTGCAGGGAACCAACCTGGTGAGCCAGGAGCGGGCATCCCTCAGCCAGTGGGTGCCCTTTGTTTGTCTGCTGGACAGGGCACTTGGCGATTTGGTGGATTTGGGGTAGGAGGCCCGGAAGCAGCTGGAACAGCAGCCGCCTGCGCAGTCCACTGCTGTGCAGGAATTTGAATCCCTGGAGGAGGATGAGGAGGAGTTGGAGGTACTGGACGTCGCTGCTGAGGGGGAACAGCGGAGCGCAGCAGCAGTGGTGCGAGGGTGGAGAGAGGAGGAGGAGGCTCAGGAGCCAGAGGATGTCTCTGTGTCACGGACCACCCTGTTCCCCATGGCAGCGCACATGCTGCGTTGCCTGCGTACAGACCCCAGGGTGAAGCAGATGCAAGCGAGGGAGCAGTGGCGTAGCTACAAACCTCTGGGCCCGATGCGGAATCTGGATGTGCCCCCCCCCCGGCAACAACAGCCCCCCCGGCAACAACAGCCCCCCTCCCCCGGCAACACCCGACGCACACACATAGCCGAATCCCTATAGCCAGCTATAGGTCCCCCCAGTATAGGTAATGAGGCATAGGTAAGCCAGTATAGTTGCCCCCGGTATAGGTTAGCCAGGTAGGTGCCTCCAGCATAGGTAGCCAGTATAGTTGCCCCCAGTATAGGTTAGATAGGCAGGCGCCACCGGTATAAGTTAGATAAGTTAGACAGGTGCCCCCAGTACAGGTTGGCTAGGTGGGTGCCTCTAATATAGGTAGCCAGAATAGTTGCCCCCAGCATAGGTTAGATAGGTAGGTGCCCCCAGTATAGGTTAGTTAGGTAGGTGCCTCCAATATAGGTAGCCAGTATAGTTGCCACCTGTATAGGCTAGCTAGGTGCCCCCAATACAGGTTAGATAAGTAAGTGCCCCCAGTATAGGTTAGATGGGTAGGTGCCCCCCACTAGGTTAGATAGGTAGGTGCCCCCCAGTATAGGTTATATTAGGTAGCTGCCCCCCAGTATAGGTTATATTAGGTAGCTGCCCCCCAGTATAGGTTAGATGAGGTAGGTGCCCCCCAGTATAAGGTTAGATGAGGTAGGTGCCCCTCAGTATAGGTTAGATTAGGTAGCTGCCCCCCAGTATAGGTTAGATAGGTAGCTGCCCCCCAGTATAGGTTAGATAGGTAGGTGCCCCCCAGTATAGGTTAGATTAGGTAGGTGCCCCCCAGTATAAGGTTAGAGTAGGTAGGTGCCCCCCAGTATAGGTTAGATTAGGTAGGTGCCCCCCAGGAAAGATTAGGTAGGTAGCTGCCCCCCCAGGAAAGCTTAGGTAGGTAGCTGCCCCCGCTTTGCCCCCACATAATGGAGGGGGGGAGCTGGAGCCGCGGGGAGGGCAGCCCGACCTCTCCCTCCCTTCCTCTCCCCGGGCCCCCCTCCCTCAGATGCAGAGTGAGCGCGCACGGAAGCGCTGTAGGCAGAACTCACCTCCGTCCCTGGTTCCAATCGCCGCTGGTCTCCTCCCGCTCTGCATAGATGCTGTTACACACGCAGCTTCCTGTTTAGCCGGAAGCAGCGTGTGTAACAGCATTAATGCAGAGAGGAGATCAGCGGCGATTGGAACGCAGGGAGGTGAGTTCTGCCTACAGCGCTTCCATGCGCGCTCACTCTGCATCTGAGGGGGGGGGCCCGGGGAGAGGGAGGGAGAGGTCGGGCTGCCCTCCCCGTGGCTGCGGCTGCCCCCCTCCCAATAGCGCGCACGGCCCTCTAAAGGAACATTTGCCCCCCAGGCCCCTCCCCCGCCTCTTCAGGAGCCTGGCCTGGTCGCCAAGGCAACCGTTGCGACCCCGGTCCCTACACCACTGCGAGGGAGGACGCCTGCATCAGCATGATCCTGGATCCACGGCTGAGGGGGAAGTGGGCTCAGTTTCTGCCTGCTACAGGACGTGAGCAGCGCACAAGCGAGTTGCAGCAGCTCCTTGTTCGGTGACTGGAGGAAGCCTTCCCCCAGGCTTCCACCCCCTCTGTCCCTGTCCAGCCAGCACAGCAGCCAGTGCCTGCGGCCAGCAGCAGCAGCGTCAGGCGCTCAGGAGACCTGCTATCATTGACGCAGGTGTTCTACATGACGGTAGAGCAGCCGAGAGAGGAGGTGCGTGCAGCAGCCACCTCCTCTGAAAGCCACAGCCAGCGCATGACCCAGATGGTGGCTGAGTACATGGGGTCCTTCAGTGGGCTTGACACCGGCAGCGTGGACCCCATGGAGTACTGGGTGGAGCAGTTGCACATCTGGAGTGAGCTGGTGCAGTACGCCCTGGAAGTCCTGTCTTGCCCCCCTTCCAGCGTGCTGTTCGAGAGGTGCTTCAGTGCGGCCGGTGGCGTGGTCACCGAGAAGCGCTCTCGTCTGTCCACAGAGGGAGTGGACAGACTGACATTTTTGAAGATCAACCAGGCCTGGAATGAAGACACGTTCCTGGCACCTACTGTCAGTGAGAGGAGGACATGAGCTGCCTGGGAATCATTCTTTGACAACATAAACCTTCATTCCCGGGGTCCTGATAATTTGGCCTGATGTTTCTTCACTTGCTGTGGTAGTAACACTAGCTACCATGGCCCGTGACATGCCTGATGCTGCCACACGTCACTCCTCTTCCTGCTGCTGTTGCTGATGTATTTATATATTTATGAATTTACTGATTTATTTATGAATTTATTTATTTGTGTATTTATTTATTGTATTTATACAGCGCCAACATATTACGAAGCGCTGATTTTCATCCTCCTGCTGTTCACCACACAATGCATGCCTGCTGCTGCCACACGTCACTCCTCTTCCTGCTGCTGTAGTTATCCTGCTGTCTGTGCTCCCACCGCCAGGGTCCACAGAATACATTGCCTGCTGCCATTCGCCACGCCTCCTCCTGCTGCTATAGTTATCCTCCTGCCTGTCTGTGTTCCCACTGGCAGGGTCCACAGAATTATGTGCTGCTGCCATGCGCTGCCACTAGCTATTACGCCACTACAATAACTATTCTGTTGTATATTAAAAAAAAAAAAATCTGAGGTGTCTGGGTTGAAAACTGTGCTGTCCCAGTTGTGCATTGGGCACAATGTGGGCTGCACGACTGCTGTCTGGAACCTCCTCCTGCTCTTTGCTGTTTATTTTCAGCCATGGTACCAACGCTAGGTACCATTGGCCTGTGACATTGCCTGCTGCCATATGTCACTACACCTCCTCCTCCTCCTGCTGCTGTTGCTACTACAGTTATCCTCCTGCCTGTCTGTGTTCCCACCGCCAGGGTCCACAGAATTATGCGCTGCTGCCATGCACCACTAGCTATTACACCACTACAATAGCTATGCTGGTGTTGAAGATAACATTTTACAACAGTACAGTTCTGTAAGGGAAAAAACGAAGAATGGTGGTGGTGGTGGACGGTGAAGAAGAAGAAGAATAACCATGTGAAGAAGAAGAAGAACCAGGTGAAGAAGAAGAACCAGGTGAAGAAGAAAAGAACCAGGTGAAGAAGAAAAGAACCAGGTGAAAAAGAACCAGATGATGTTGACGAAGAATAAGAAGATGAAGAAGAACCAGGTGAAGAAGAAGAATAGAAAAACCAGGTGAAGAAGAAGAAGAAGAGAAGAACCAGGTGAAGAAGAAGAAGAAGAGAAGAACTAGGTGTAGAAGAAGAAGAGAAGAACCAGGTGAAGATGAAGAAGAGAAGAACCAGGTGAAGAAGAAGAAGAAGAGAAGAACTAGGTGTAGAAGAAGAAGAGAAGAACCAGGTGAAGATGAAGAAGAGAAGAACCAGGTGAAGAAGAAGAAGAGAAGAACCAGGTGAAGAAGAAGAAGAAGAGAAGAACCAGGTGTAGAAGAAGAAGAGAAGAACCAGGTGAAGAAGAAGAAGAGAAGAACCAGGTGAAGATGAAGAAGAGAAGAACCAGGTGAAGAAGAAGAATAGAAGAACCAGGTGAAGATGAAGAAGAGAAGAACCAGGTGAAGAAGAAGAATAGAAGAACCAGGTGAAGATGAAGAAGAGAGGAACCAGGTGAAGAAGAAGAAGAAGAGAAAAACCAGGTGAAGAAGAAGAAGAGAAGAACCAGGTGAAGATGAAGAAGAGAAGAACCAGGTGAAGATGAAGAAGAGAAGAACCAGGTGAAGATGAAGAAGAGAGGAACTAGGTGAAGAAGAAGAAGAAGAGAAGAACCAGGTGAAGAAGAAGAAGAGAAGAACCAGGTGAAGAAGAAGAAGAGAAGAACCAGGTGAAGATGAAGAAGAGAAGAACCAGGTGAAGAAGAAGAAGAAGAGAAGAACCAGGTGAAGAAGAAGAAGAGAAGAACCAGGTGAAGAAGAAGAAGAGAAGAACCAGGTGAAGAAGAAGAAGAGAAGAACCAGGTGAAGAAGAAGAAGAGAAGAACCAGGTGAAGAAGAAGAAGAGAAGAACCAGGTGAAGAAGAAGAGAAGAACCAGGTGAAGAAGAAGAAGAGAAGAACCAGGTGAAGAAGAAAAAGAGAAGAACCAGGTGAAGAAGAAGAAGAGAAGAACCAGGTGAAGAAGAAGAAGAGAAGAACCAGGTGAAGATGAAGAAGAGAAGAACCAGGTGAAGAAGAAGAGAAGAACCAGGTGAAGATGAAGAAGAGAAGAACCAGGTGAAGATGAAGAAGAGAAGAACAAGGTGAAGAAGAAGAAGAGAAGAACCAGGTGAAGATGAAGAAGAGAAGAACCAGGTGAAGATGAAGAAGAGAAGAACCAGGTGAAGAAGAAGAAGAGAAGAACCAGGTGAAGAAGAAGAAGAGAAGAACCAGGTGAAGAAGAAGAGAAGAACCAGGTGAAGAAGAAGAAGAGAAGAACCAGGTGAAGAAGAAGAAGAGAAGAACCAGGTGAAGAAGAAGAAGAGAAGAACCAGGTGAAGATGAAGAAGAGAAGAACCAGGTGAAGAAGAAGAAGAGAAGAACCAGATGATGATGATGATGATGAAGGAGAATAAGAAGATGAAATAAAAACAATTGAAGATGAACCAGGTGAAGAAGAAGAAGAACTTAAAGAACCAGATGCCAGTGAAGAAGAAGATGATGAAGATGATAGTAATGCATGATTGATGATGAGAAACAAAAAGAGGGTACAACAGAAAAAGAAGATGGTGAAGAATAAGATGGAGAGAAAAAAAGAAGAAGACGGTGACGATGAATAAACAAGAAATGCTGAAAAAAAAGTTTTCCATCACATTTTTCTTTTTTTTTATATTAGACCTATTTACATGTGCTTTCCCTTTAAAAAAAAAAAAGATCCGAATTCGCGAACACAAATTTTTTCACGAATTTTTTTACGCAACCCGAACCGAATTTGAATCCAAACCGAATTCGGCAATCGCATCCGAATCCGAATTTTCCGCGGGCCCGATTTCGAATGTACCCGAATCGAATTTTGGTACATTCGAGCAACCCTGCTTGCCACAGATTCTCGATTGGATTTAGATCTGGACTTTGACTGGGCCATTCTAACACATGGATATGTTTTGTTTTAAACCATTCTATTGTTGCACTGGCTTTATGTTTAGAGTCGTTGTCCTTCTGGAAGATGAACCTCCGCCCCAGTCTCAAGTCTTTTGCAGTCTCCAAGAGGTTTTCTTCCAAGATTGCCCTGTATTTGGCTCCATCCATCTTCCCATCAACTCTGATAAGCTTCCCTGTCCCTGCTGAAGAGATGCACCCCTAGAGCATGATGCTGCCACCACCATATTTGACAGTGGGGATGGTGTGTTCAGAGTGATGTGCAGTGTTAGTTTTCCGCCACACATAGCGTTATGCATTTTGGCCAAAAAGTTCCATTTTGGTCTCATCTGACCAAAGCACCTTCTTCCACATGGTTGTTGTGTCCCCCACATGGCTTGTGGCAGCCTGCAAACGGGACTTCTTATGCTTTTCTGTTAACAATGGCTTTCTTCTTGCCACTCTTCAATAAAGGCCAACTTTGTGCAGTTCACGACTGATAGTTGTCCTATGGACAGAGTCTCCCACCTGAGCAGTAGATCTCTGCAGCTCATCCAGAGTCACCATGGGCATCTTGACTGCATTTCTGATCAGCGCTCTCCTTGTTCGGCCTGTGAGTTTAGGTGGACGGCCTTGTCTTGGTAGGTTTACAGCTGTGCCATACTCCTTCCATTTCTGACTGATCGCTTGAAGAGTGTTCCGTGGGATGTTCAAGGCTTTGGAAATCTTTTTGTAGTCTAAGCCTGCTTTAAATGTCTCCATAGCTTTATCCCTGTCCTGTCTGGTGTGTTTTTGGACTTCATTGTGTTGTTGCTCTCAATATTCTCTTAGGTCCCATTCACACTTGCGGTTCGAGTCCGCAAGTGTCCGGGGGTCCGGGTCCGGTGGCCGCAAAGAGACCGTACGGGTCTCTGCGGTGGCCACGAGGCGGCACAAGTTGAGGATCCGGAATATATCAGTTCCGGCTACAATAAAGTAGCCGGAACTAGATACTTTGCAGTGCCAGAAAGGCACCCCAAGCATGGGGGATACCGGCGTCAGCGTGTAGTCCGGGCCCCCCAAGTGGCATAGGACCGGTGCTGGAAGCATCCGGTCCTATTGCCAGTGTGATGAGAAACATCCGTTTCTCATTGCACAGCATGGGCCGCATGTTCGGGTCAGGATCCGGCCCGGGTCCGCAGCCGCACCGGGACAGACTGAAAAATAGCGCATGTTGGAAAAAAAGCCGGACCGTCCCGGAGCTGCGTTCCCGGATCGGATCCGGATCCGGACGGCGCGCGAGTGTGAATGGATACATTGATTAACAATGTATCCGTTCACCATCCACTGTGTACAGAGCGTTCCGGGACCTGGAACGCTAATGTGAACCGGGCCTTAGACAAACTCTGAGGCCGTCACAGAGCAGCTGTATTTGTACTGACATTAGATTACACACAGGTGCACTCTGTTTAGTCATTAGAACTCATCAGGAAATGTCTATGGGCAACTGACTGCACTCAGACCAAAGGGGCTGAATAATTACGCACACCCTATTTTGCAGTTATTTATTAAAAAAAAAAAACGTTTGGTATCATGTATGATTTTCATTTCACTTCTCATGTGTACACCACTTTGTATTGGTCTTTCACGTGGAATTCCAATAAAATTGATTCAGGTTTGTGGCAATAATATGACAAAATGTGGAAAACTTCAAGGGGGCTGAATACTTTTGCAAGCCACTGTATATGTGTGTGTGTTTGCGTGTGTGAGTGTGTTTGTGTGTGTGTGTGTGTGTGTGTGTGTGTGTGTGTGTGTGTGTGTGTGTTTGTGTGTGTGTGTGTATATATATATATGTGTGTGTGTGTGTGTGTGTGTGAGTGTGTGTTCACAATCACTCGAAAATTCCTTGACCGATCTGAACAAAACTTGGTATACAGATCCCTTACTACCTGAGATGATAGGTTCTGGGTAGTGTTGGGCGAACAGTGTTCGCCACTGTTCGGGTTCTGCAGGACATCACCCTGTTCGGGTGATGTTCGAGTTCGGCCGAACACCTGACGGTGCTCGGCCAAACCGTTCGGCCACATGGCCGAACTAAGAGCGCATGGCCGAACGTTCCCCGAACGTTCGGCTAGCGCTGTGATTGGCCGAACGGGTCACGTGGTTCGGGCCCGAACGCGCTCTGATTGGCCGAACGGTCACGTGGTTCGGGTAAATAAATACCCGAACCACGTCATATCTCCGCCATTTCTCTGTGGGTTTAGCTTTGGGTAGGCAGGCAGGGTAGTTCGCTCTCCAGCCACGCTAGCCAGGGTCCCCCCCAGTCATTGTGTGTCGCTGCTGGGAACAGTAGTACACCGCTCGCTCAGCCACACTATATATAGCATTGTTTACTGCCACTGTGTACCTCGCTCAGCCACGCTATATATAGCATTGTGTTTTCTGACACTCTGTGTACACGGCTTAGCCTGACTAATATAACATTGTGTGTACTGCCACTGTGCACCTCGCTCAGCCACGCTATATATAGCATTGTGTTTTCTGACACTCTGTGTACACGGCTTAGCCTGACTAATATAGCATTGTGTGTACTGCCACTGTGTACCTCGCTCAGCCACGCTATATATAGCATTGTGTTTTCTGACACTCTGTGTACACGGCTTAGCCTGGCTATATAGCATTGTGTGTACTGCCACTGTGCACCTCACTCAGCCACGCTATATATAGCATTGTGTTTTCTGACACTCTGTGTACACGGCTTAGCCTGACTAATATAGCATTGTGTGTACTGCCACTGTGCACCTCGCTCAGCCACGCTATGTATAGCATTGTGTTTTCTGACACTCTGTGTACACGGCTTAGCCTGACTAATATAGCATTGTGTGTACTGCCACTGTGCACCTCGCTCAGCCACGCTATATATAGCATTGTGTTTTCTGACACTCTGTGTACACGGCTTAGCCTGACTAATATAGCATTGTGTGTACTGCCACTGTGCACCTCGCTCAGCCACGCTATATATAGCATTGTGTTTTCTGACACTCTGTGTACACGGCTTAGCCTGGCTATATAGCATTGTGTGTACTGCACTGTGCACCTCGCTCAGCCACGCTATATATAGCATTGTGTTTACTGCCACTCTGTGTACACCGCTCAGCCAGACTATATACCGTTGTTTACTGACCCTCTGTGTACACCGCTCAGCCAGACTATATACCATTGTTTACTGACACTCTGTGTACACGGCTCAGCCTGACTATATAGCATTGTGTGTACTGCCACTGTGCACCTCGCTCAGCCACGCTATATATAGCATTGTGTTTTCTGACACTCTGTGTACACGGCTTAGCCTGACTATATAGCATTGTGTGTACTGCCACTGTGCACCTCGCTCAGCCACGCTATATATAGCATTGTGTTTACTGCCACTCTGTGTACACCGCTCAGCCAGACTATATACCGTTGTTTACTGACACTCTGTGTACACCGCTCAGCCAGACTATATACCATTGTTTACTGACACTCTGTGTACACGGCTCAGCCTGACTATATAGCATTGTGTGTACTGCCACTGTGCACCTCGCTCAGCCACGCTATATATAGCATTGTGTTTTCTGACACTCTGTGTACATGGCTTAGCCTGACTATATAGCATTGTGTGTCCTGCCACTGTGCACCTCGCTCAGCCACGCTATATATAGCATTGTGTTTACTGCCACTCTGTGTTCACCGCTCAGCCAGACTATATACCATTGTTTACTGACACTCTGTGTACACGGCTCAGCCTGACTATATAGCATTGTGTGTACTGCCACTCTGTGTACACGGCTCAGCCAGACTATATATCATTGTGTGTACTGCCACTCTGTGTACACCGCTCAGCCAGACTATATAGCATTGTGTGTACTGCCACTCTGTGTACACCGCTCAGCCAGACTATATAGCATTGTGTGTACTGCCACTCTGTGTACACCGCTCAGCCAGACTATATAGCATTGTGTGTACTGCCACTCTGTGTACACCGCTCAGCCAGACTATATAGCATTGTGTGTACTGCCACTCTGTGTACACCGCTCAGCCAGACTATATACTATTGTTTACTGACGCTCTGTGTACACGGCTCAGCCTGACTATATAGCATTGTGTGTAGTGCCACTGTGCACCTCGCTCAGCCACGCTATATATAGCATTGTGTTTTCTGACACTCTGTGTACACGGCTTAGCCAGACTATATAGCATTGTGTGTACTGCCACTCTGTGTACACCGCTCAGCCAGACTTTATAGCATTGTGTGTACTGCCACTCTGTGTACACCGCTCAGCCAGACTATATAGCATTGTGTTTACTTCCACTCTGTGTCTGCTGGGCCTGGGAACAGTAGTACACCGCTCACCTGCCACTGTATAGCATTGTGCTCTGTGTCGCTGCTGGGAATAGTGGTACACCGCTCACCCGCCACTGTATAGCATTGTGCTCTGTGTCGCTGCTGGGAATAGTGGTACTGTATAGCATTTCTGTACTGCCACTGTACTGCTGCCAGTCAGCGTGTACTGTAAGGATAAGTGAAATGAGGAAGAAATCCGGTGAAAGAGGGAGGGGCAAGGGAAGAGGTGTTTCCCCTGACGGTTCACGTACAGGCCACAGGGGAGCACCCAAGAAAACCCACTCAATACCGCCCATGTTGTCCAGGACAACAACCCTCACAGATCCAAAAGAACAGGACCAGATAATTACTTGGATGACCTCTCAAGCGTCCAGCAGTGGGTTAAGCAGCACCAGCACATCACGCACGAGGTCCGAGTACTCAGCCAGTTACAAGGAGCCAGTGGGCACAAAGCTGACACAACCGGCAGCGACACCACGCACACAACTGCCAGATAACCAGTCCGATGAATTACCTCAGGACACAATGGGGTATTCGCAGGAGCTATTCCCAGCCCAACAAACTTCCACCTTTCAAAGGTCAATGGAGGAACAGCCAGAAATGCACCGCGCACTGAAATACAAGGCGAGTCCGAGGAGGACTCGGAAACCCAAATCCCAGAGCAAGTTGGGCAGGAGGGGTTGCAATTGCAGGAGGTCGGTCGACAAGATCTGGAAGACGACGTTGGAGTGAGCTGCGCAGAGGTTGTTCTGGGGAGCTCTACTCCACGGCGGCGGCCCCCCACAATGACATATGACGAGTTTGAGGAGATGGAAGAGGAGGGTATGGACAATGTGGACAGAGACCCAGATTTTGTTTGTGAACGAGAACATCGCCGTCGTAGCAGCAGCACAGATGAGTCTGTTGAAGAACCCACTGCTGCACGAGTTCGCCTTGTGCCACAAGGTAGGCGGCGCGCAATTTCAGGCACCACAAGCGTGGAAGTTCAAGTGAGAGGCAAAAGAGGAGCAAACAGAAATCGCCAGCAAGGAGGCAGGTGCTCCAAAGTCTGGGCTTTCTTTGAAGACTGCACTGAGGATGTTACCATGGCGATTTGCAAGGTGTGCAAGACCCGCGTGAGCAGGGGGAAAAGTATTAACAACCTCTCCACCACCAGCATGAGCCGCCACATGCTATCCAAACATCCCACTCTGTGGGCAAACGCGGCAGGACAGGGTACCAGCAACACTGCCTCCCTTGGGTTCACCAGACTCACCACCAGACCCGCCTCAGCAGCAGCAGTAGCCCAGCCATTGCGTGGTTCACAACATTCACAAACATCAGACGACGCTGACACTGTCACTTTCCGGAGTAGTGCTCTTGAGGTCTCCCAGTGTTCATCAAACACAACAACCAACAGCCCTTCCGTGTGCAGCGCTACGGTTCAGTTGTCTGTGTCGGAGATGTTTGAGCGCAAGAGGAAATTGCCAGCAAATGACCCCCGGGCCGTGGCAGTAACAGCCAGCATAGCCAAGCTTCTGGCCTGCGAAATGCTGCCATATCGAGTGGTGGAGACAAACAGCTTCAAGGGCATGATGTCAGTGGCCATCCCACGTTACGTGGTTCCCAGCCGCTACCACTTTGCGCGCTCTGCAGTGCCTGAGTTGCATGAGCACGTGGTCAGCAAAATAACCCGAAGCTTGAAGAATGCCGTTGCCTGCAAGGTTCACCTCACCACTGACACTTGGACGAGTGCGTTCGGACAGGGTCGATACATCTCCCTTACCGCGCACTGGGTGAACCTTGTGGAGCCTGGCAGCGATTCCTCACCTGCTACGGCGCGGGTGTTGCCCACGCCGCAAACAGCTGCACCGCCGTCCCTCCCACTGGATAACAACAGCAGCACCTACCTCTCTGACTCCTTCTCCTCCAACGCATCTCAAAGCTGTACCTCATCCGGAAACGCTAACCCAGCAGCAGTAGGATCGTGGAAGCAGTGCAGCACAGCTGTTGGCATGCATCAGCAAGCGTTGCTGAAGCTGATCTGCCTTGGGGATAAGCAGCACACAGGGGAGGAAATTTGGAAGGGAATAAAGGAACAGACGGATTTGTGGCTGGCACCGCTGGACTTGAAACCGGGCATGGTTGTGTGTGATAATGGGAGTAATCTCATTCGTGCTTTAATGTTGGCTAAGCTGACACACATCCCTTGCCTGGCGCACATGATGAACCTAGTAGTTCAGCGGTTCCTGAGGACATACCCAGGCGTGGCCGATCTTCTGTTGAAGGTGCGTCGAGTGGCCAAACATTGTAGAAATTCCAGTACTGCTTCGGGGGCACTCGCCAAGATGCAGGAGCGCTTCAATCTCCCCCACCATCGCTTGCTGTGTGATGTCCCTACGCGCTGGAATTCTACGCTGCACATGCTAGCACGCTTTTGTGAGCAGAAGAGTGCAGTGGTCCAGTACATGACGGCGCAGTACCGAGGCGCATCCGGACAGCTGCCAAGCTTCTGTGGATCCGATTTGGCCAACATGTTGGACCTCTGGCAAGTCCTCCAAAATTTTGAGCAATCCACGTTGCTTGTGAGCAGTGACAACTCTTCAGTCAGCATTACCATACCACTGCTGTGTTTACTAAAGAGGTCAATGTTGAAAATCAAGGAAACAGCTGTCATGATGCAACTGGGGGAATCTGAAGGAGAAAACGATCAGCGTGATGGTACCAACATCAGGCCATCCGCCTCAGGGAACGCTGGCCCCAGCAGCTATGACGAAGAAGAGGAGGAGGAACAGCTGGAGTTGGAGCAGGAATTTCATGCCACCACTGACGAGGGCCAGAGCGGTGCACGTTGGACTTCCACAATTCAGCGCGAATGGTCAGCAGAAGCAGACCAGGAGGAAGGTGACGACTATGATGCATCACAACAACTATCACAACGCTCACAAGAGGATGATGAGGATTCTGGTAGGACTCTTGCACACATGGCTCAATTCATGCTAGACTGCATTGAACGTGACCCACGCATTGTGCGCATTCTGGACAACACCAATTACTGGGTTTATACCCTTCTGGATCCACGGTACAAACACAATGTTCCAAAACTGCTTGAAGAAAGAGTCAGAAAGGTCAAAATGGAAGAATACCAGCAGGCCCTTGTGGGGACTTTAGAGAGGAGATTGACATCCTCCCCCTCCTCTAGCCAGTTGTACGCCGACAGACTGACTTCCGCAAACCCAGGACGACCAGGAGGGCAGCAAACAACGCAAGCCGCAGCTAGTGCCCAAAAGGGAATGGTATCGGCAGTGTCCTTGGAGTGGGAAAATTTTCTGACACCCATGCAGCAGCAGCCCACTGAACAGGAAGCGTGCAGATCCACCTCCAACACCGATCGCCTGGAGAAGATGGTCAAGGACTACATGTCAGATGACGTAGCTGTGTCGAACAATCCATCTGCACCCTTCAACTATTGGGTATCGAAGCTAGACACCTGGCACGAACTGGCAATGTACGCAATAGAGGTGCTGGCTTGCCCGGCAGCCAGCGTTATGTCGGAACGCTGTTTCAGTGCTGCCGGAGGCATCGTCACAGATCGGCGTATCCGCCTCTCCACAGAAAATGCAGACCGTCTGACTCAAATTAAAATGAATCAATCCTGGATTGGAAACGACTACGCAACACTCCAGGACCCCAACCAAGTAACATGACCAATGAACATCTGGGATGGCGTAGCGTTTCCGGTCCCTGTTTATTGAACCTCTCATCTGTATTACATTTATGACTGCATGGCGGCAAAAAGCATTGCTGCTATATCCGCACGCTTTTTGTCCTCATGCAAGGCCTGGGTTGTTGTGTCTCAAAAAGCATGGCCTTCTCCTCCTGCGCCTGCTCCTGTTCCATCACGTGTGCTGCTGCTGCTGCTGGGTTAGCGTTGCCGGTCCCTGTTTATGGAACCTCTTATCTTTATTACATTTATGACTGCATGGCGGTACAAAGCATGCTATCCGCACGCTTCTTGTCCTCATGCAAGGCCTGGGTTGTTGTGTCTCACAAAGCGTGGCCTTCTCCTCCTGTGCCTGCTCCTGTTCCATCACGTGTGCTGCTGCTGCTGCTGGGTTAGCGTTGCCGGTCCCTGTTTATGGAACCTCTTATCTTTATTACATTTATGACTGCATGGCGGTACAAAGCATGCTATCCGCACGCTTCTTGTCCTCATGCAAGGCCTGGGTTGTTGTGTCTCACAAAGCGTGGCCTTCTCCTCCTGCGCCTCCTCCTGTTCCATCACGTCTGCTGCTGCTGGGTTAGCGTTGCCGCGTGGTCCCTGTTTATTGAACCACTTATCTTTATTACATTTATGACTGCATGGCGGTACAAAGCATGCTATCCGCACGCTTCTTGTCCTCATGCAAGGCCTGGGTTGTTGTGTCTCACAAAGCGTGGCCTTCTCCTCCTGCGCCTCCTCCATCACGTCTGCTGCTGCTGGGTTAGCGTTGCCGCGTGGTCCCTGTTTATTGAACCACTTATCTTTATTACATTTATGACTGCATGGCGGTACCTCATGCAAGGCCTGGGTTGTTGTGTCTCACAAAGCGTGGCCTTCTCCTCCTGCGCCTCCTCCTGTTCCATCACGTCTGCTGCTGCTGGGTTAGCGTTGCCGCGTGGTCCCTGTTTATTGAACCACTTATCTTTATTACATTTATGACTGCATGGCGGTACCTCATGCAAGGCCTGGGTTGTTGTGTCTCACAAAGCGTGGCCTTCTCCTCCTGCGCCTGCTCCTGTTCCATCACGTGTGCTGCTGCTGCTGCTGCTGGGTTAGCGTTGCCGGTCCCTGTTTATGGAACCTCTTATCTTTATTACATTTATGACTGCATGGCGGTACAAAGCATGCTATCCGCACGCTTCTTGTCCTCATGCAAGGCCTGGGTTGTTGTGTCTCACAAAGCGTGGCCTTCTCCTCCTGCGCCTCCTCCTGTTCCATCACGTCTGCTGCTGCTGGGTTAGCGTTGCCGCGTGGTCCCTGTTTATTGAACCACTTATCTTTATTACATTTATGACTGCATGGCGGTACCTCATGCAAGGCCTGGGTTGTTGTGTCTCACAAAGCGTGGCCTTCTCCTCCTGCGCCTGCTCCTGTTCCATCACGTGTGCTGCTGCTGCTGCTGGGTTAGCGTTGCCGGTCCCTGTTTATTGAACCACTTATCTTTATTACATTTATGACTGCATGGCGGTACCTCATGCAAGGCCTGGGTTGTTGTGTCTCACAAAGCGTGGCCTTCTCCTCCTGCGCCTCCTCCTGTTCCATCACGTCTGCTGCTGCTGGGTTAGCGTTGCCGCGTGGTCCCTGTTTATTGAACCACTTATCTTTATTACATTTATGACTGCATGGCGGTACCTCATGCAAGGCCTGGGTTGTTGTGTCTCACAAAGCGTGGCCTTCTCCTCCTGCGCCTGCTCCTGTTCCATCACGTGTGCTGCTGCTGCTGCTGGGTTAGCGTTGCTGGTCCCTGTTTATTGAACCACTTATCTTTATTACATTTATGACTGCATGGCGGTACAAAGCATGCTATCCGCACGCTTCTTGTCCTCATGCAAGGCCTGGGTTGTTGTGTCTCACAAATCGTGGCCTTCTCCTCCTGCGCCACCCTCCTCCTGTTCCATCACGTGTGCTGCTGCTGGGTTAGCGTTACCGGTCCCTTTTCCTGGAACCTTTTATATGTATTACATTTATGACTGCATGCCGACAAAAAGCATGTTACCTGTGCAAAGAAAACAGACATTTCCCGCATTTAAAAGACAGTTTTCCCTTTGAAACTTTAAAATCGATTTTCTCAAAAACTATAACCTCTTTTTGCTAAAAAAAATTTTTCCTCTTGTACCCACTCCCAAGGTGCACATACCCTGTAAATTTGGGGTATGTAGCATGTAAGGAGGCTTAACAAAGCACAAAAGTTCGGGTCCCCATTGACTTCCATTATGTTCGGAGTTCGGGTCGAACACCCAAACATCGCGGCCATGTTCGGCCTGTTCGGCCCGAACCCGAACATCTAGATGTTCGCCCAACACTAGTTCTGGGGGTCTCAGGTCCCCCCTGCACACCTGGGCAGAGCTACAAACAGCAAATCAGTTTTCACCCATTCATGTCAATGGAAAAAATATAAAAGGCTGCCATTCTCACAGTAATCAAGCCAGAGTCCCCACACTTGGCACAGTTGGTCACTTGGGGGCCAAGGTTACAAATCTAGGAAAAGTGGGTGGAGCATAAAACAGCCAATCAAATTTCAGGTATTCATTTTAAATGGGAAAATGTAAACTGCAGACATCCTTAGACTGCTGATCGCATGGTTCTCAAACTTAGCACAGTTGGTTACTGGGTGAATGGGATGAAGATTCTGGAAAGTGGGTGGAGCTTACAACAGCCAATCAGAATGCATCTATTGATTTTCAAGGGGAATATTTAAACTGCTGCCATTTAAAAAAAAAAAAAAAAACATATATATCCTGGCACATCACCTCTAGTTAGGACATTAAATAAGTTATTAACCACTTGAGGACCCACCCTTTACCCCCCCTTAAGGACCAGCGCTGTTTGTTGTGATCTGTGCTGGGTGGGCTCTGCAGCCCCCAGCACAGATCAGAGGGCACGCAGAGCGATCAGATCGCCCCCCTTTTCCCCCCTTATGGGGATGATGTGCTGGGGGGGTCTGATCGCTCCTGCCTGCAGGCATGTTGCGGGGGGGGGCACCTCAAAGCCCCCCTCCGCGGCGAAATTCCCCCCCCCCCCCCTCTCCTACCTGTCATGCCCAGTGATCCGGGCTGCACAGGACGCTATCCGTCCTGTGCAGCCAGTGACAGGACGTCCTCTGTCACATGGCGGCGATCCCCGGCCGCTGATTGGCCGGGGATCGCCGATCTGCAGCAGCGCCGTACAATGTAAACAAAGAGGATTATTTCCGCTTGTGTTTACATTTAGCCTGCGAGCCGCCATCGGCGGCCCGCAGGCTATTCACGGAGCCCCCCGCCGTGAATTGACAGGAAGCAGCCGCTCGCGCGAGCGGCTGCTTCCTGATTAATTAGCCTGCAGCCGGCGACGCAGAACTGCGTTGCTGGTCCTGCAGCTGCCACTTTGCCGACGCACGGTATAAGCGTGCGGTCGGCAAGTGGTTAAGGAAAGGGAGGTGCTGAAGGGGGTGTGGCCAGAAAACAGCAAAAATCTATTAACCCTTCGCACTCTCGCATGCAAATGTTCAAACAATGTTAATGCATTTGTTTGAACATTTGCATGCGAGGGTGCGTAGGGTTAATAGATTTTTGCTGCCATTTTTACACTGTTAATGGCAGATGCTTCAAATTTCCTACAGTCGGGCATTGGGTGATTGGGGTTAAAATTAATTAAAGAGGCGGAGCCACAAATAGCCAATCAGATTTATTTGCTGGATAAACTGCTTCTATTCACACATTTTTGATGCCAGGAACCCGAAGGCTCACAAACTTGGTCATTGAGTGACTGTGTGTCAAGGTTACAAAAAGTGGGCGGAGCCAAAAAACTTTTCACTGGAAAATATAAACTGCAAAGTGGGTGGAACCTAAAAAAGCCAATCAAAATTCACCTGTTGTTTTTCAAGGGGAATATTTACATTGCTGCCATTTGTACAGTGTTGAGGGCAGAGGCCTCAAACCTGGTACAGTCTTTCATTGGGTGACTGGGGTTCAAATTCTGGAAAGGGGCGGAGCCACAAAAAGCCAATCAGATTTGTTTAATTTCTATGGGAATATACAAATTATTGATACCAAGGACTCTAAAGCTTATAAACTTGGTCTTTGAGTGACTGTGTGTCAAGGTCAGAAAAAGTGGGCAGAGTCAATAACTATTTTTTTACGTGGGTAAATATAAACTGCAGTCATTCTTACACTGTTAATGGCAAGGTTCCCAAACTTCACATAGTTGGTCACTGGGGGACTGGAATTAATATTCAGTAAAGTGGGTGGAGCTTACAACAGCCAATCAAAATTCACCTATTGATTTTCACAGGGAATATTTACATTGCTAGCATTATTGCACTCTAAAGCTCATAAACGTGATCAATCACGAGTGACTGTATGTCAATGTTAGAAACAGTGGGTGGAGCCAAAACAGCCAACTTTTTACATTTTTACATGGGAAAATATAAACTGCATCCATTTTTACACTGTTAATGGCGGGGTTCTCAAACTTGACACATATTAGAAAAGTGGGTGGAGCCTACAACATTTAATCAAAGCTCACCAATTGATTGCCAAGAGGAATATTTAAACTGCTCTCATTATTTCACTGTTAATTGCAGAGGCCTCAAACCTGCTACAGTCGGTCATTAACCTTTTGCCGACCGCTTCACGCCGATGGGCGTGGCCGCGGCGGCAGCCCCAGGACTGCCTAACGCCAATTGGCGTAAAGTCCTGGGGCTCTGTTTTGCAGAAGATCGCGCACAGGCTGCGCGCGCATCTCCTGCTTGGGGGGTGGAGTTCCGCCCGGCCTTCAGTCTCCGAGCAGCTATTGCCGCTCGGGAGACTGTTAGACGGCGTGACCGCCGTCTATTTAGCCTGTGCAGCGCTGCGATCAGCAGCAGCACTGCACTGGGGACAGCCGTGTGACACGGCTGTCTCCCTGGGGGACAAGAGAGCGATCGGCTCTCATAGGCAGAAGCCTATGAGAGCCGATCGCCATAATTGGCTGGCTGTGGGGAGGGAGGGAGGGAGAGGGTTTAAAGAAACAGTTTCTTTTTTTTAAAAAAGCAGGAACAATAATATTTATTATTAAAAAAAATAAACATGGGGGGAGGGATCAGACCCCACTAACAGAGAGCTCAGTTGGTGAGGAGAAAAGGGGGGGGGTGATCACTTCTGTGCTGTGTTGTGCGGCCCTGCAGCTTGGCCTTAAAGCTGCAGTGGCCAATTTTACTCAAAATGGCCTGGCCACTAGGGGGGTTTAGCCCTGCAGTCCTCAAGAGGTTAAGTGACTGGGGTTCAAATTCACTAAAGGGGCGGAGCCACAAATGCTTAATCAGAATGCTTTGCTGGATAAACTACTTCTATTCACTCAATTTTGATGCCAGGAACCTGAAAGCTCACAAACTTGGTCACTGAGTGACTGTGTGTCAAGATTACAAAAAGTGAGCAGAGTCAAATACAAATTTCACTGGGAAAATTTAAACTGCAGCCATTCTTACACTGTATGTCACATTTCTCAAACTGTGCACAGTTGTTGATCACTGAGTGACTGAGATAAATATGCAAAAAAGTGGGTGGAGCCTACAAAAGCCAATAAAAATCACCTATTGATTTTCAAGGGTATATTTAAATTCCTGCCATTTGTGCGCTGTTAATGGCACAAGCCTCAACCATTGTACAGTTGGTCATTTGGTGACTGGGGTTCAAATCAGGAATAGGGGATGGAGCCCAAACAGCCAACCAGATTTGTTTCATTTCAATGGGAAAATACAAATGATTGATGCCAAGGACCCCAAAGCTCACTTGGTCATTGAGTGCTTGTGTGTTACGGTTAGAAAAAGTGGGCAGAGCCAACAGCAGCCAAATACATTCCCGGGCAACGCCTGGTCATAAGCTAGTTTGTTATAATGTTGAGGATTTTGGCTTACAGCTTATGAGAACCCAAAATCAAAATCTCAGCCCATTAGAATATTGTGAAAAGGTTCAATATTCTCGGCTCACAGTGTCAGACTCTAATCAGCTAATTCACCCAAAACACCTGCAAAGGGCTCCTATTTTATAGATTAGTTTCACCTTTTAACCACTTAAGCCCACAGGCCACAGGGTTGTATATTTTTTACATCTGAGCAACTTTCACCCCTCATTCATTTGCCAATAACTTTATCACTACTTATCACAATGAATTGATCTATATCTTGTTTTTTCCGCCACCAATTAGGCTTTCTTTGGGTGATACATTTTGCTAAGAATTAATTTATTCTAAATCCATTTTAACAGGAATATTAAGAAAGAAATGGAAAAAAATTATTATTTCTCAGTTTTTGGCCATTATAGTTTTAAATTAGTAATACATGCTGCCGTAAATTAAAAACCATGTATTTTATTTGCCCATTTGTCCCACTTATTACACCATTTAAATGATGTCCCTATCACAATGTATGGTGCCAATATTTTATTTAGAAATAAAGGTGCATTTTTTTTCATTTTGCATCCATCACTATTTACAAGCCCATAATTTAAAAAATTATATTAATATACTCCTTTGGCATGCATATTTAAAAAAGTTCAGACCTTTAGGTAACTATTTATGTTTTTTTTTTATTGTAATTTTTTTATTAAAAATTTTATTTGGGTAATTTATTTGTGTAGGAGGAAAACAGCTATTTTTTAATGTAAATTTATTGAAAAATGGATGTGGGTGTAGTTTTACTATTTGGCCACAAGATGGCCACAGTCACAAAGTCCTGGAAGTGTGATTGTTCGCTTCCAGGAAGCATTAGGAGGACGGGGAACTTTTTGTTACTCAGAAAAACCGCAGCCTCTGATAAGAGGCTGTCGGTTTTTCTGCGGGGGGCTTTGATCAATGAATGGGATCGATAATGCCATTCATTGATCGTTGGGCTAACGGCCAGCGGCGGGAGCATGCGCGGGAGCGTGCACAGCCTATCTGGACGAGAATGTTCGTCCAGATAGGCTTAAGTGGTTAAGTTGAATTACGGAAATAAATGGACTTTTGCACAATATTCTAATTTTCCGAGTTTCACCTGCATTCTAATGAGTGGAAGACTCTTACCTGAGGGTACCTGTAGAGTCCAGCGACACTCGCTATGGATGATAAACTGTCTCCAACAAATCCCACCAATTCACTCTTGTTGTAGCAACTGTAGTTTGGAACCATCTTCTCCATCCCAGAGATAGCCATGAATGCGCTGTGCAGAGCCCTCTTCTGGATAGTGCAGGTATCGTAAATGACATAACCCAGAGTCACATTCGGCAGGATATCGCCTCTGTGGTTTATTTCGTCTATGGCAAACATGAATGCCAGGAGGTGCTGGAGATACTGTAGAGATGGGCTGCAAGAGACTATATTTAGTAGGACATTTTCTGTAGTAGAAGAAAGTTGATTCTGGAGGTGTGGTTAGCTTACGAGGACAACTAAGGCTGATTTGCATATTCAGGATGGTTAATGACGTGCAAATCATTTCAAGTTGATGCAGTACTATGCAAATTGAGTATGGAGATTGATGTATCTTAACGATGAACCAATCAATTCTTGCTGAGGGAAACTTCGATTGGTCCATTTTCAAACTCCATATATTTGCATACACAATTTGCATAATCCTGCATCAACTCAAAATTATTTGTGTCTCATTGACCATCCCTATGTGCCAGTGTGTGTTTTAAAAAAAAATTAATTATACAGTTGGCTGCAGCGCAATCCTGCATCGTCAGCATTGTCCCGTCAGATGGATACTTACTGGATGCACTTCACCAGTGAGGGGGGGAGGCTGGAGATCGTACTGGCCGTAGAGTGGGACATGGAGAGTTGCAGGATGCCCCCTAGAATCACGTCTCCCTCCTGCTGGTATTCCTGGGGTACCACCACTTCCCGGAATTGACACGCCACGAGTTCCACGTCTTTTGTGACAGGAAATAAAGACAGCCAGAGTAATGAGTTAAAGTATTTGGTCAGTAAAGCTTCCGGCTGAGCCTATTGAAAAGAAAAAAAAATTGCATTGTTAGCACTGTCTGTGACAATATACTTTCTCAAGAACCTGTCTTTTAAAGGACACCGGAGGTGAAAATAAACTAATGAAATAAACAATTGTATCTATTTTTCTACTCCTAAAAAAATTACTTTTTAAGATATTCCACAGTTTTATTTTATATTTAAATCTACTTTAGTTTATACTGTTTTATTGTTTTTGCTCAATTACACCTTCATTGAAGTATGCCAGAACTAAAATCTATGAACTATTGACCTATTTTATATCTCTTTCCTGCTCTGAGAAGCCATTTTCTGCTAGGAAAGTGTGTTATAGTTGTAATTTCTTATCAGTGAGGGTCACACTGTAGTCTGACCCAGCCCTGACTCAGACAGGAACTGCCACATACATACCTGATTTTTAACTCTTTCAGGCAGAGAAAGAAGAGAAGGAACACAGCATAGTTATTTGCGTGCTAAGCACTGTACATACACATGTCTTCCTCACCATGTCACATGTCACCTCGGGTATTCTTTAGAAGGAAAACCCGTGGACTGTCAGCAGTGGGGGTGGTTGCAGCCAGTGCTGCTCATCCAGATTCTGGATATCCGGGTAACCCGGATATCCAACCTTTTTTCAGCTATCCAATTCGGACTCAGATACCAGATTTCTGTAGAAATCTGGATAGCTATCTGCGGATAGTTGGCTGGCAATGTGGATATCTGCGGAAATCCGACTATTGAGATACTGTATGATGTCCAGGACGTCATCGAGCCAATCAGAGGGCTCCCAGCAGAAGCCCTAGCAACCAATCACAGAGGGGAACACTGGCCAGCCCCACCTGACCTCATTGAGCCAATCAGAGGGCTCCCAGCCTAAGCCCTGGCACCCAATCACAGAAAGGAACACTGGCCAGCCCCCCTGTATAATAAGGAGGGCTGCCATGATGAGACATATTGTCCTTGCTTGTGAATGATCACTGAGAGACATGCTCCAGTGCTGATGGCCTAGCAAGTGCTGTACACAGTGATAAACCTAAACCTGTTCAGTGATTAACCCCTTCACTATCACTACACTATTGTTATATTGTTAATTAGCTTGATTTCCTTGTGTGACAGTCAGAGTGTGTGCTGCAGGGCTGCTGCAGCTGCTATGTGTCTGTGTGTGTGCTGTGCACAGACCAGGCCAGCTGCTGCCTGCTGGCCAGCTATTAGCCTTAGCTAGCTACAGTATATGTTATGTTAGGGATTAGGGAATAGGATTACTGTGTTATTGCGTAGTTAGTACTGTAGTACTGCAGTCAGTGCTAGTAGTTGTTAGAGTAGTAGTACTACTGTGTTAGCTAACTACAGAATTGCTGTGCTGCTGAGCAGTGCCAGTATGAGAGGTAGTGTCTTCGCCTCTGCTATCTGACTGTCACTCGGCACGTGGCCCTTGGCACCTGGCACGTGGCCCTTGGCACTTTGCAGGTGGCACATCGCACTTAGCACGTGGCACGTGGCACTTTGTACTTGGCACGTGGCACTTTGCACGTGGCAGGTGGCACTTTGCACATGGCACTTTGCACGTGGCACTTTGCACATGGCAAGTGGCACTTGGCACTTGGTAAGTGGCACGTGCAAAGTGCCACGTGCCAAGTGTAAAGTGCCACGTGCCAAGTGCAAAGTGCCACGTGCCAAGTGCAAAGTGCCGCGAGCAAAGTGCAAAGGGCCACGTGTAAAGTGCCACATGCAAAGTGCAAAGTGCCAAGTGCAAAGTGCAAAGTGCCACGTGCAAAGTGCCACGTGCAAAGTGCCACGTGGAAAGTGCCACGTGCAAAGTGCCATGTGCAAAGTGCAAAGTGCCACGTGCCAAGTGCAAAGTGCCACATGCAAAGTGCAAAGTGCCACAAGCAAAGTGCTACGTGCAAAGTGCCAAGTGCCAAGTGCAAAGTGCCACATGCCAAGTGCCAAGTGCTACGTCCGGCATGCTCCTGGCACACATTACACCTGCTGCTGCTGCATTGCCCTGCTCCTGCTGCCTTTACTGCTCCCACCGCCAGGGTGCCACAGGCCACTGCTGCTGTGCTGATACCACCTATGTTTAACCCAAAACACAATTGCTGCGTTATTTTTGGGAGGTGTCTTGGATGAAAACTGCCATGTCCCAGTTGTGCGGTTGGACTTTGGACACAATGTGGGCTGCACGACCGCTGTCTGGAACCTAGTCCTGATGTTAATTGACAGCCATTTTTTTTTTGGGGGGGGGGGGGGGTTAAGTCCCCACATCATCAATTAGTGTTCCCCTTTAAAAAATAATGATGCTACATGCCTCATTGTCCCTAAAAAAGTTTTTTAAAGCAATTTAAAGGCCACTTCCGTTTTTTCTATCCAGATATCCGAATTTGCCTGGATACCCCGGATACTGGGGTCGGATATCCTATTCGGATTCGGATCAGGCAATTTTGAACTCAGATATCCTACCTGGATGGGGGTATCCGAGCAGCACTGGTTGCAGCATTTGGGACTGAACTGTGAGTGTCAGTGATGTCATTGTGATTTACAGTATGGATCCAGGTCAAAGGTGCCGACCCTAATAAATCATGGATAAACTAGCTGTGTGGAACACAATGGTGGGCGGACTCCTCATCTAGATTACATTATCTATACACGTATGTTAAAGTGGATCCGAGATAAACTTTTACTCATTGCATAATTGTGTTCCTTTCATATAGGGCATTCCTCAAGCCAAATACTGTTTTTGTTTTGTCTTAATGGTCTAATTCCCTATAATCTAAACAAGCCTGGTCCACAGCTTTTCAGAGAGCCTTGACACTCGGTCTCAGGTAGCAAGGGCTTATGGGAGCTCAGTCTGGGCAGGAGGAGGAGGAGGTTGCTAGCCAGAGATTTCAGAGCCAGAGGGGTGGGGAGGAGGGAGGAGGAGGAGGGGGAGTGAAATTTTCCACAGGCTGAAGGCTAGAGATGCTATCAGCTTGCCTCAGTGTAGTGTGACAAACAGAACATGGCTGCCCTCGTTGTATCACAGCAATAAATAAGCATACACTTTTGAAGCTGTTTGCAGCTAGATTTGTTGTGTAAACTATCTAAATTTTAGATAAGATATATAGACAAGTTACTTGTTAGAGTTACTTTTTCATCTTGGATCCGCTTTAACTCCTTACTGCCCTGGCTTCACCTTGCTTTTCCTTTAAGCTCAGCTAAGCACTGTAGTGACACATATTAGAATGCAGCAAGTTATTCAGGATACCCACTTTCATGGTATCGGAAACACTTCCCATATCTATAGTATATTTTGCTGTATATTGGTATGGGCCCCCCTGCTCCCAGTTATGTTTAGCCTAGGCTGTTTAGCTAGGTGGAATTCTCCTCCCAGTGGGATCTAGGAGACCAGGTGACCAGGTGTGACTTCAGGCATAGAACCAACACTCCGCAGAGATCCCCTGCCAGCAGTAAAGAGGTTGCCAATTGTGATAAATGTCAGAATGTAAATCAGGGAGAGGCAAGATTTTACAATGGGCAAACACTGACTAAATCATTTATAAACTAATACTGCAAAATAACAAACACAAAAAATCAGTTAATCAAATCTAACAAGAGTCCTGCAATATAATCCATCATGGTTACCTATTACATGTTCTTGAAATTACAAATGCACTGCCTGTACCATTTTCTGAGCGCTTTGGCTCAATGGAAGGTATGAGCCACTGATTCATATACAATATACAATATGTACAAGCAAAGAAAGAAATAAGAACAAGTCAATCAATTCACCCACATGCACTTAATTATACTAGGAGTTTTGTATCAGGATGATACCATTTATTGGCTAACTTAGACGATACTAGGAGGGGCTTCTGCCGCACACCCACCATTGCTAATCAAAATTATAATAAAAATCATCACAACAAGGTCCTTTCCTTACCATCATCTCATTCAAACTCTTTGAAACATTTCGATCCTACAGGAAAAAAAAAAGAAAAATGAATATTATTTCCTGACAAAACTTTATTATTTCCACCCAGGTAGAAAACATACTGCCAGCAAGTGATCACTGACTATAACCGGTGTACCAAAATAAAGAAGGACACAGGGCCAAAGTGATCAGTTAGTGAGGAGTAAATATGGCCATTTTCACTTCCCATCTTTTTCACAAAGATTTTATATTTTCTCACAAATGAGAACAACCCCGAAAATGCAAGTATGTAGTTGCTGTTACTTTCTTTCCAGCAATACTTCTCACTAAACAAAACTTCCCAGAATTCTCATCTCTGCCTTTTTGTTATTGGTTCAAAAGCCTGTGCAAATCAGGGAATCCATTTCTTGTATCCCTCTGCACCATATTCTCTAGTCATATTCTACTGCCATGTCTCTTTTCTTATACAGGGAGGTTCCTGCAGATTTCTGAGTGTGCCAGTCAGTGACATGACTATGTACTCTGTACAGTGCTGCAGAAGATGTCAGTGCTATAAAAATACATAATAATAATATGGGAGGACATTACACTATGACTATGGTAGGATTAGATTGTGAGCCCCTCTGAGGACAGTCAGTAACATGACTATGTACTCTGTACAGTGCTGCAGAAGATGTCAGTGCTATATAAATACATAATAATAATATGGTAGGAA
>NC_090649.1:12726573-12836573 GCF_040937935.1 Hyperolius riggenbachi | reverse complement strand
TCTATCTCCCTCCATGCTCACAATCCACCGGGGGGACCTATACCTGACCTACCGGTCATCCACCTGTGACAAGCCAAGAACATTTATATACATTTTTTATATAAAAGTGACTGTGTAAAACTGGAGTGCTGTCTGCATATTCCCCAGACTGCGGCCAGGACTGTCAGTGATGGTTTGTTAAAATAGAAGTTGTATTTTCATCGTGTCACACGCAGCGCGGCGCGGGGATGAGCGAAGCCACCGTCACTCCAGAAACACTCCAGTAAAGAGAGCAATGATTTAACCCCTCCCTGGCCGCAGGGCCACCAGAGACCAGGCGTGGAGGAACAACACAATTCCTGGCAATGACCAAAGAGATGATTGGACAAGTCACGTTTATTGTGTCACTCTCAATGCACAAACCAGCGCAGTGATGTCACTGCTGTTATTTCACTTGAGTTGGGAAAGTAGGAAATATTCACAAAAAACACTTAGTGCCCTTTCACACCGCGGTGGTGCGATGCGGTATTTTTACCGCACCTCACTGCCATGCAGTGAAAGTCTATGGAGACTTTCATTCTGGGATGTTACGGGGCGAAGCGACTGAAGTGACGTTTTCACCGCAACTCCGACGGAGGTCCATATTACGTTACTGCGTTACCACGTGGATTCTGCAGCGAGCTGCAGCAATCTGCATCGGCCTGGAAGTCATGTTAGTCTATGGCAACACATGGATTCTAAAAAAATCACCATCACGACACACATGTGTGGAAACGTATTCAAACAAAACACTTCCATGCACTTCAGCATACCCGAAGCAGGAAGTGATGACAAGCACGCGTCACATGCGTGTCACTTCCTGCTTGGCCGATAGCCAGTCAGGGAACACCGCACAATAGCGCGGTGTTCCCTGAAGGCCTGTGTTTGACGGTGCGATGTGGTACACTGGGTATGATGCATCTCAATGCTGATGCTGGTTTCCAGTGTGAAACCAGCCTCTCACGGTCTAAAACGTCTATAAGCGTTTCTGTGTTTCCGCCACCGTAGTGATGAGCACACATTTCGCATAGACGTAATTTCACATCGAAATTCACAATTCATTAATTTAGTCTGTAATGGTAATAATTTGTAATTTCACGTAATTTTCACGTAATTTCATTGTCGACTTTAGCGGTGAATACCAAAGCACTGATACATGCTATTGCCTCCATAATTGCTGCATACGTTAAGGAGAATAGTGAGTACAAGTCAAAAAAATTACTCAAAATTACAAATGATTAAACAAAATCAATTGAACTTACAAATCATAATTACGTATCGGCATAATTAGTTAGTTTTAAGTTTGGGCATAATTAGTTAATTTAAAGTTTAGATTTGTATAATTATTAGCATTATTCTGTAATGATCCGCTCAGCTGGCTGCACAGGCAGACAGCTCTTTGACCATTCCTTATGTTTGAGAGATGCAGGTCTCTGGAAAAGAGACCTGGCTTCATCTTGCAACTTTCAGAGTTGCTTTGCTGAGGGATTTGCATACATTCAAATTGCCCAGCTGTCTCCTTGGAGGACTGGCAGTATAAAAGCCTTCTGTTGACCAGAAGGCTTTGCTGGTCATAATGGTTTGTTTGATACACTCCTGGAGTGTCAGCCTTCCTTGTTGGGTTGTTATAGTTAGTAGAGTAATTCTGGGGACTGCACTAGGCAGCTCCTCTAGTGCAGTTAGCCTGTTTATCTGTTTTGTCTATGTTGCTTCTCTGCTGTGATTGTCCTGTCGCCAACGGTGGTCGATAGGAAATCATCCTGTCTTGCTTGGATCGCACTAGCCCCTAGCGGTAGTGGCTGTGGATCCTTCTGATCTCCTATCCTGCTGGCTCTGTTGCTTTACCCGGATCGCACTCGCTCTGGCAGTAAGAGCAGAGGATCTTTCCTATCCTGTTTCCCGTTCATCTGTCTGTCTTGTCTGATACGAACGCTTGCTGTAGGCTCGGTGAGGTAACCGTTTAGCAAGCGCTCGCTTTCTCTGTTTCGTGTTTGGATGGCGGGGGTTAGTTAGGCGTGCTTGTCTCTGTTGCGCTTGACGTGCGAAGATCGCGCTGTAAACGCGTTCACTGTTGCGAATGAGTGCGGTGTTCGCGTTTAGTTAGCGTTTATTATTTTCCTTATCTTCTCATTGTATGATTTGCTGTGCCTTTGCTACTCTCGTGCCCTGTCTTGCTTAAGCCTTGTGTCGCCTCTGGCAATCGCCTCTCTCGGCTTTTTGTGTTCCTACTTTGTTTCTGCTGTTGTGTGTGCACCGTCGCGGGTTGGCGACTGGATTGGTGCACATATATACATTCTGTCCCTGTGCTCATTCTCACTCGCAATCGATTCTCTTGCGATTGCGTTCTCGCTTGGTTTCCTCCGTTGTGTGTCCGCCGTCGCAGGTTGGCTGCTAGATTGGTGGACATACATACATTCCTCATCTGTGCTTATTCGGTCTTGTGTCGCTGTTAGCAATCGCCATCTCTTGCGATTGCCTTCTCACCTGATCTTCATGGTTGTGTGTTCATCGTCGCAGGGTGGCGACTAGATTGGTGGACACACATACACTCTGTCGCTTTACTCTCTCTCTTTAAGGGCATCTTGCCCTGCGTTTCTTCCCTTCGTACAATTCCTGTCTGGCGTCTGTGGCAGGGCAGAGGAGCTGTTCCTCTGCACTCCACAGCTCCATCTGCCGACAGGAATTTCCCTCTACAGGTGCGTTGCACCTTTTTCTGGGTTCTCTCAAATTATACGCTTGTGGAGGATTTCCGCAGTGTCAGCACGCGTCCTGTGCGCTGACCACAGAGAGAATTCCACAATCGTTACAGTATGACCAGCCAAACCGAAATTCCCAGTGTAGAGGGAATTTCCGATTTGTACGATTTGGTCGAATATGGGTCCTGTGTCTTTAAGAGGTTTAAGATACTGGACTGTGAAACCAGAGATGAGTTCATATCAGAATGTTCCAGATTCTTGGCAAATCCTGAATTTCAGGCCACCAATATTTCCACTTGGAGTGGTCAGATTGCTTACAATCTTTTCCAAGGGGATCTGTTTGTGTGGGCTGATGAGTATGCCAGACACCAGAATCTGAGAGATAACCCTCACAGGTTTCTGGCTCATGTGTTTTCTCGTAAGCTTAGAATTCCCCTGCCAGGCTATTTCTATGAATTTTTCCCTGCAGTGCAAGATGCTGATCAGATTGGTTTATGCAACACCTCTCAGTCATTACCATATGCTAATGAGTTGGTGCTTGCAGGCCAGTCTGCTGATTCGGCTTGTCAGCCAAAAAATGTGTTGCCCATAGCAACTACAAATAAGGAGGTTATTTCTGTCAAGTCTGAAATGTGCAAAGTTGCTGAAAAGGAAAAAACTAAAAACGGCAAGCATCTGAATAATACACTCCCTATAGATGTTGACAATGATGTTGCTCAGTCTCTGGGTTTTTTACCCCAATCCAAAGCTTTTGTGGATCCTTTAATAGGCAGAATTATTTTCTATATTAAAGGAGTAAGAAAGTCTATGTATGTTCCTGACCCCAACCCTTATGAGAGCTACTTAGATACCGGGTTGTTTGAGCCACCATTTGCTCCCTGGGATATGGGAGCTTTGGTTGAGGAATTCGAGATTGATTGGAAGGCGTTTTGTGATTTCTATATCGCAGAAAGCGCAGAGATGCTAAACGCTTGTATAAATTCCGTGTACACTTTGATAGATTCTGATGAGTGTGACAAATGTTTTGTGGATCCGGTGATGTGTGTGTGGGAGACGATTTTGGATGAATTGCACACAGAGCTGGGCCGAGACAGAGGCTGAGCAGGCTGCAGCCTGTGAGCGCAGCCACTAAAGGGGGGGAATTCCACCTTGCCACCCGCCTGCTGCTGGTTCTGGCAGACTGGCACTGAGCTAATCTCCCCAGTGTTTGCTGCCTGCGTAGTGCGCCCCACTGCTCCATAATAGCCGCGCTGTCATCACAGAGATGACAGGCACGGCTGGGGCATCATGTAACCAGGCAACAGCAGGAAGCCGGCTTCTGCTCTAACGGAAGTGGTATCGGCTTCCTGCAGAGTTGCCTGAAGACTTTCTCTACCAGTGTGCTGTGCCTGGACGGGGGAGGGACAGTGCCTGCCTGAATGCACTGTAACCTGAACTCGGATGGCTGAAGGGAAGGGGAGGGGAGGGGAACCCAGCTGCTTCCACGTGCCTGGCTGAATGAAGAAGGCATGGAGGGGGGATTGGAGTAGAGGGAGAGAGAAGAGAGGGAGGTGGAGAGAGAATGATGATGTGTGTGTGTGGTGTGTGTGTGTGTGTGTCTGTGTGTGTGTTGTATGTGTGTGTGTGTGTGTGTGTGTGTGTGTGTGTGTGTGTGTGTGTGTGTGTGTGTGTGTGTGTGTGTGTGTGTGTGTGTACTGTTTGTACTCTGTGTGTGACCTGTGTGTATGTGTACTGTATGTACTTTGTGTGTGTGTTGTATGTGTGTGTACTGTTTGTACTGTGTGTATGTCTACTGTGTGCATGTGTGTATATCCTGTATATGTTTGGACTCTGTGTGTGACCTGTGTCTATGTGTACTGTATGTACTTTGGGTGTGACCTGTGTGTATGTGTGTGTGTACTGTTTGTACTGTGTGTGTGTACTCTGTGTGTGACCTGTGTGTGTGTGTGTGTGTACTGTCAGGGCCGGCCCGCCCATGAGGCGGGGTGAGGCGGGTTCCTCAGGCGGCAGGAAGTGGAGGGGCGGCAGCAGGAGGCATTAAGAGGAAGTGACTGGCCTGGTTTTTGCCACCTTCGGGAGAGACTGCTCAGAATGGAGTGTGTGCTGGTTTACTGCCACCCCCGCCCGACCTGCCTGATAACCTCAATTTGGCTGCAGACTCTAACTGCAGTGAAGTCTGCACACTGAAGCGTCAATCGTGAGTGACTGACCCGGTGAACAGTGCAGGCCAGCCCTGCCATGTGACGTGCTGCCTGCGGCCCACCCACCATGCCGGACTCCAAGTCCAAGCTCTGCCGCCTACTAGGCCTCTGTGAGGCTGCACCTGCACGCTTCCTCCGCCTGCTTAATGGTGGGTGCCAGGCAGAATACAGAACCGGAAGCCCGCCTTGATAGTAGTCACGGTCACTGCCCGTGACAATGAGCCAGCCTTTGCCCCCCAGCCCCGGCGAGATGGAGTAGCAAGCTCGCCGCCTGCAGCTGCCCGCCAGCGCAAGATGATGGATGCTGGGCCTGGATCATGCCCGACGCCTGCCCTCCGCTATCGCCGCCGCTGGACCCCACCATCGCCGGTGAGTCAGTTTGCTGCCCCAGGCTCAGGCCGCTCTGTCAGTGGCGGCGCTACACTGGGGCTTGCCGGAGCTCAAGCCCCAGCTGGCAAGTTGTAAGCCCCCCCCCCCCCCCCCAACCACCACAGAGGGCCCGGAGGCGCTGAGAGGACTTTTTTTTTTTAAAACCCTTATCCCCGTCCTGCGACTGCTGCCTGTAATGTGCATGTTTACAGCCCTCCCATGGGGGAGAAGGAGGGAGAACATTAGAGACATGGGGAGAAGGAGGAGGGGCATTAGAGACATGGGGGGGAAGGAGGAGGGGCATTAGAGACATGGGTAGAAGGAGGGGGGACATTAGAGGCATGGGGAGGAGGGAGGGGGGACATTAGTGACATGGAGGAGGGGGGACATTAGAGACATGGGGGAGGAGGGGGGCATTAGAGACATGGGTAGAAGGAGGGGGGACATTAGAGACATGGGGAGGAGGGAGGGGGGACATTAGCGACATGGAGGAGAAAGAGGGGGACATTAGCGACATGGGGGAGAAGGAGGGGATATTATTAGTGGCATGGGGGAGAAGGAGGGGGGACATTAATGGCATGGGAAGGAGAGGGGCATTAGTTTAATGGGGTGTGTGCAGTGTGCGCCGATCTTTGCTACCTCCAGTTAGTGTTGGGCGAACAGTGTTCGCCACTGTTCGGGTTCTGCAGAACATCACCCTGTTCAGGTGATGTTCGAGTTCGGCCGAACACCTGACGGTGCTCGGCCAAACCGTTCGGCCACATGGCCGAACTAAGAGCGCATGGCCGAACGTTCCCCGAACGTTCGGCTAGCGCTGTGATTGGCCGAACGGGTCACGTGGTTCGGACCCGAACGCGCTCTGATTGGCCGAACTGTCACGTGGTTCGGGTAAATAAATACCCGAACCACGTCATATCTCCGCCATTTGTCTGTGGGTTTAGCTTTGGGTAGGCAGGCAGGGAAGTTCGCGCTCCAGCCACGCTAGCCAGGGTCCCCCCAGTCATTGTGTCGCTGCTGGGAATAGTAGTACACCGCTCGCTCAGCATTCTGTTTACTGCCACTCTGTGTACCTCGCTCAGCCACACTATATAGCATTCTGTTTACTGTTCTGTGTCTGCTGGGAATAGTAGTACACCGCTCGCTCAGCCACACTATATAGCATTCTGTTTACTGTTCTGTGTCTGCTGGGAATAGTAGTACACCGCTCACCCGCCACTGTATAGCATTGTGCTCTGTGTCGCTGCTGGGAATAGTGGTACACCGCTCACCCGTCACTGTATAGCATTGTGCTCTGTGTCGCTGCTGGGAATAGTGGTACTGTATAGCATTTCTGTACTGCCACTGTACTGCTGCCAGTCAGCGTGTACTGTAAGGATAAGTGAAATGAGGAAGAAATCCGGTGAAAGAGGGAGGGGCAAGGGAAGAGGTGTTTCCCCTGACGGTTCACGTACAGGCCACAGGGGAGCACCCAAGAAAACCCACTCAATACCGCCCATGTTGTCCAGGACAACAACCCTCACAAATCCAAAAGAACAGGACCAGATAATTACTTGGATGACCTCTCAAGCGTCCAGCAGTGGGTTAAGCAGCACCAGCACATCACGCACGAGGTCCGAGTCCTCAGCCAGTTACAAGGAGCCAGTGGGCACAAAGCTGACACAACCGGCAGCGACACCACGCACACAACTGCCAGATAACCAGTCCGATGAATTACCTCAGGACACAATGGGGTATTCGCAGGAGCTATTCCCAGCCCAACAAACTTCCACCTTTCAAAGGTCAATGGAGGAACAGCCAGAAATGTTGTGCCTGGATTCACAACCGTTAACTGTGGGAAATGCACTGCGCACTGAAATACAAGGCGAGTCCGAGGAGGACTCGGAAACCCAAATCCCAGAGCAATTTGGGCAGGAGGGGTTGCAATTGCAGGAGGTCGGCCGACAAGATCTGGAAGACGACGTTGGAGTGTGCTGCGCAGAGGTTGTTGTGGGGAGCTCTACTCCACGGCGGCGGCCCACAATGACATATGACGAGTTTGAGGAGATGGAAGAGGAGGGTATGGACAATGTGGACAGAGACCCAGATTTTGTTTGTGAACGAGAACATCGCCGTCGTAGCAGCAGCACAGATGAGTCTGTTGAAGAACCCACTGCTGCACGAGTTCGCCTTGTGCCACAAGGTAGGCGGCGCGCAATTTCAGGCACCACAAGCGTGGAAGTTCAAGTGAGAGGCAAAAGAGGAGCAAACAGAAATCGCCAGCAAGGAGGCAGGTGCTCCAAAGTCTGGGCTTTCTTTGAAGACTGCACTGAGGATGTTACCATGGCGATTTGCAAGGTGTGCAAGACCCGCCTGAGCAGGGGGAAAAGTATTAACAACCTCTCCACCACCAGCATGAGCCGTCACATGCTATCCAAACATCCCACTCTGTGGGCAAACGCGTCAGGACAGGGTACCAGCAACAACACTGCCTCCCTTGGGTTCACCAGACTCACCACCAGACCCGCCTCAGCAGCAGCAGTAGCCCAGCCATTGCGTGGTTCACAACATTCACAAACATCAGACGACGCTGACACTGTCACTTTCCGGAGGAGTGCTCTTGAGGTCTCCCAGTGTTCATCAAACACAACAACCAACAGCCCTTCCGTGTGCAGCGCTACGGTTCAGTTGTCTGTGTCGGAGATGTTTGAGCGCAAGAGGAAATTGCCAGCAAATGACCCCCGGGCCGTGGCAGTAAAAGCCAGCATAGCCAAGCTTCTGGCCTGCGAAATGCTGCCATATCGAGTGGTGGAGACAAACAGCTTCAAGGGCATGATGTCAGTGGCCATCCCACGTTACGTGGTTCCCAGCCCCTACCACTTTGCGCGCTCTGCAGTGCCTGAGTTGCATGAGCACGTGGTCAGCAAAATAACCCGAAGCTTGAAGAATGCCGTTGCCTGCAAGGTTCACCTCACCACTGACACCTGGACGAGTGCGTTCGGCCAGGGTCGATACATCTCCCTTACCGCGCACTGGGTGAACCTTGTGGAGCCTGGCAGCGATTCCTCACCTGCTACGGCACGGGTGTTGCCCACGCCACAAACAGCTGCACCGCCGTCCCTCCCACTGGATAACAACAGCAGCATCTACCTCTCTGACTCCTTCTCCTCCAACGCATCTCAAAGCTGTACCTCATCCGGAAACGCTAACCCAGCAGCAGTAGGATCGTGGAAGCAGTGCAGCACAGCTGTTGGCATGCGTCAGCAAGCGTTGCTGAAGCTAATCTGCCTTGGGGATAAGCAGCACACAGGGGAGGAAATTTGGAGGGGAATAAAGGAACAGACGGATTTGTGGCTGGCACCGCTGGACCTGAAACCGGGCATGGTTGTGTGTGATAATGGGAGTAATCTCATTCGCGCTTTAAGGTTGGCTAAGCTGACACACATCCCTTGCCTGGCGCACGTGATGAACCTAGTAGTTCAGCGGTTCCTGAGGACATACCCAGGCGTGGCCGATCTTCTGTTGAAGGCGCGTCGAGTGGCCAAACATTGTAGAAATTCCAGTACTGCTTCGGGGGCACTCGCCAAGATGCAGGAGCGCTTCAATCTCCCACACCATCGCTTGCTGTGTGATGTCCCTACGCGCTGGAATTCTACGCTGCACATGCTAGCCCGCTTTTGCGAGCAGAAGAGTGCAGTGGTCCAGTACATGACGGCGCAGTACCGAGGCGCATCCGGCCAGCTGCCAAGCTTCTGTGGATCCGATTGGGCCAACATGTTGGACCTCTGCCAAGTCCTCCAAAATTTTGAGCAATCCACGTTGCTTGTGAGCAGTGACAACTCTTCAGTCAGCATTACCATACCACTGCTGTGTTTACTGAAGAGGTCGATGTTAAAAATCAAGGAAACAGCTGTCATGATGCAACTGGGGGAATCTGAAGGAGAAAACGATCAGCGTGATGGTACCAACATCAGGCCATCCGCCTCAGGGAACGCTGGCCCCAGCAGCTATGACGAAGAAGAGGAGGAGGAACAGCTGGAGTTGGAGCAGGAATTTCATGCCACCACTGACGAGGGCCAGAGCGGTGCACGTTGGACTTCCACAATTCAACGCGAATGGTCAGCAGAAGCAGACCAGGAGGAAGGTGACGACTATGATGCATCACAACAACTATCACAACACTCACAAGAGGATGATGAGGATTCTGGTAGGACTCTGGCACACATGGCTCAATTCATGCTAGACTGCATTGAACGTGACCCACGCATTGTGCGCATTCTGGACAACACCAATTACTGGGTTTATACCCTTCTGGATCCACGGTACAAACACAATGTTCCAAAACTGCTTGAAGAAAGAGTCAGACAGGTCAAAATGGAAGAATACCAGCAGGCCCTTGTGGAGACTTTAGAGAGGAGATTGACATCCTCCCCCTCCTCTAGCCAGTTGTACGCAGACAGACTGACTTCCGCAAACCCAGGACGACCAGGAGGGCAGCAAACAACGCAAGCCGCAGCTAGTACCCAAAAGGGAACGGTATCGGCAGTGTCCTTGGAGTGGGAAAATTTTCTGACACCCATGCAGCAGCAGCCCACTGAACAGGAAGCGTGCAGATCCACCTCCAACACCGATCGCCTGGAGAAGATGGTCAAGGACTACATGTCAGATGACGTAGCTGTGTCGAACAATCCATCTGCACCCTTCAACTATTGGGTATCGAAGCTAGATACCTGGCACGAACTGGCAATGTACGCAATAGAGGTGCTGGCTTGCCCGGCAGCCAGCGTTATGTCGGAACGCTGTTTCAGTGCTGCCGGAGGCATCGTCACAGATCGGCGTATCCGCCTCTCTACAGAAAATGCAGACCGTCTGACTCAAATTAAAATGAATCAATCCTGGATTGGAAATGACTATGCAACACTCCAGGACCCCAACCAAGTAACATGACCAATGAACATCTGGGATGGTGTAGCGTTTCCGGTCCCTGTTTATTGAACCTCTCATCTGTATTACATTTATGACTGCATGGCGGCAAAAAGCATTGCTGCTATATCCGCACGCTTTTTGTCCTCATGCAAGGCCTGGGTTGTTGTGTCTCAAAAACCGTGGCCTTCTCCTCCTGCGCCTGCTCCTGTTCCATCACGTCTGCTGCTGCTGGGTTAGCGTTGCCGCGTGGTCCCTGTTTATTGAACCACTTATCTTTATTACATTTATGACTGCATGGCGGTACAAAGCATGCTATCTGCACGCTTCTTGCCCTCATGCAAGGCCTGGGTTGTTGTGTCTCACAAAGCGTGGCCTTCTCCTCCTGCGCCTCCTCCTGTTCCATCACGTCTGCTGCTGCTGGGTTAGCGTTGCCGCGTGGTCCCTGTTTATTGAACCACTTATCTTTATTACATTTATGACTGCATGGCGGTACAAAGCATGCTATCCGCACGCTTCTTGCCCTCATGCAAGGCCTGGGTTGTTGTGTCTCACAAAGCGTGGCCTTCTCCTCCTGCGCCTCCTCCTGTTCCATCACGTCTGCTGCTGCTGGGTTAGCATTGCCGCGTGGTCCCTGTTTGTTGAACCACTTATCTTTATTACATTTATGACTGCATGGCGGTACAAAGCATGCTATCCGCACGCTTCTTGCCCTCATGCAAGGCCTGGGTTGTTGTGTCTCACAAAGCGTGGCCTTCTCCTCCTGCGCCTCCTCCTGTTCCATCACGTCTGCTGCTGCTGGGTTAGCGTTGCCGCGTGGTCCCTGTTTATTGAACCACTTATCTTTATTACATTTATGACTGCATGGCGGTAAAAAGCATGCTATCCGCACGCTTCTTGTCCTCATGCAAGGCCTGGGTTGTTGTGTCTCACAAAGCGTGGCCTTCTCCTCCTGCGCCTCCTCCTGTTCCATCACGTGTGCTGCTGCTGCTGCTGCTGGGTTAGCGTTGCCGGTCCCTGTTTATGGAACCTCTTATCTTTATTACATTTATGACTGCATGGCGGTACAAAGCATGCTATCCGCACGCTTCTTGCCCTCATGCAAGGCCGGGGTTGTTGTGTCTCACAAAGCGTGGCCTTCTCCTCCTGCGCCTCCTCCTGTTCCATCACGTGTGCTGCTGCTGGGTTAGCGTTACCGGTCCCTTTTCCTGGAACCTCTTATATGTATTACATTTATGACTGCATGCCGACAAAAAACATGTTACCTGTGCAAAGAAAACAGACATTTCCCGCATTTAAAAGACAGTTTTCCCTTTGAAACTTTAAAATCGATTTTCTCAAAAACTATAAGCTCTTTTTGCTAATTTTTTTTCCTCTTGTACCCACTCCCAAGGTGCACATACCCTGTAAATTTGGGGTATGTAGCATGTAAGGAGGCTTTACAAACCACAAAAGTTCGGGTCCCCATTGACTTCCATTATGTTCGGAGTTCGGGTCGAACACCCGAACATCGCGGCCATGTTCGGCCTGTTCGTCCCGAACCCGAACATCTAGATGTTCGCCCAACACTACCTCCAGTATAAGCTATTACTCTGTGTCTGTACTGATAGTAATCCAGCTGCAGTGTATGCTGATATCTGCTACCTCCAATATGTATAGTATAAGCTCTGACTCTTTGCCTGTACTGATAGTAAACCAGCTGCAGGGGTGTGCTGATCTCTGCTGCTACCAGTATGTACTGTATTAGCTGTTACTCTGTGCCTGAACGGATAGTAAACCAGCTGCAGTGTGTGCTGATATCTGCAACCTCCAATATGTACAGTATCAGCTGTGATTTTGTACCTGTACTGATAGTAATCCAGCTGCAGTGTATGCTGATATCTGCTACCTCCAATATGTATAGTATAAGCTCTGACACTGTGCCTGTACTGATAGTAAACCAGCTGCAGGGTGTGCTGATCTCTGCTGCTTCCAGTATGTACTGTATTAGCTATTACTCTGTGCCTGAACGGATAGTAATCCAGCTGCAGTGTGTGCTGATATCTGCTACCCTCAATATGTATAGTATAAGCTGTGACTCTGTGGCTGTACTGATAGTAAACCAGCTGCAGGGTGTGCTGATCTCTGCTGCTTCCAGTATGTACAGTATAAGCTATTACTCTGTGCCTGTACTGATAGTAAACCAGCTGCAGTGTGCGCCGATCTTTGCTACCTCCAATATGTACATTTTAAGCGGTTTGCCATATTATCTGTATTTTGGAGGAACCTCTGCCAAATTACGTGTATTTTTGGTGAAATGCTGTCATATTACATGTATTTTGGGGGTAAACACTAAGGCAGAGCTCAAACTCATGACCATGCCCACATTCTGTTGTGTGCCCATGCCCATTTTTGGGCGTGAGCCCTGCCTGCCAGCCATTGAGCCCCTCCAAAAATCGGAAGCTGGAACCGCCACTGCACTCTGCTCTGCCTTTCACGGTCCGTTGGATTCATTTTTTTGTATTTTGTAATGTGACGTCATCATAATGATGATATATAAATGTGGTAGTCAGACTTACTGGTATTTATTTTGGAATGTGTGTTAGACAGACTGGTAGTGTCTAGTGGGTGTGGTATTGGTATATGCAGGCCAGGCTGCATATACAGGCTGGGGCCCTGTCATCCTGGTTGGTACACCAGGCTGGTGTATATGTCATCCTGTTGTGTCTAGTGTGGTACTGTATTGGTATATGCAGCCAAGCACTACCCCCTGCAATGCAGGCCCTAGCCTGTATATGCAGGGCCTGCACATCACAATGTATGTGATAGTTCACTGTAGATCAGAAACTGAAGCTGTCTTCTTTAATCTTGTTTTAAGGAAAAGGGGGGGAGGGGAGAGGGGGTCGGCGGGGGCGGGGGGGGGGGGGGGGCGCCTTCATGATCTTTGCCTCAGGCAGCAGAAAGTCCAGGACTGGCCCTGGACGTGCACTGCGCACACAAAGACCCTAGCTGACGCTGACTGACAGTGTCCCTATACACAGGCCCGGCCCTAGACTTTTTGCCGCCTGAGGCGATCTTAAAAAAAAATGCCGCCCCTCCCCCCCCCCCCGGTGTGTGTGGGGGGCCGCCCGAGCTGGAGGGGATAGCGGGCAGGAAGGGGGTATTGGGCCTAGCGGCGGGGAGGGGGGTCGGACCCCCCCCTCCCTCGCCTGGGTCCCCCGTCCTCCGCTCCCCTCCAGCTTTAAAAGCGACGTCCCTGGCTGCAGCTAGCTACATTGTAAGAGGCAACGGGCGGGGATCACTCACCTCTTCCTCGTTCCAGCCCGAGCCTGCGCTCCACTGACGTCACTTCCTGCGGCGTAGCAGGAAGTGACGTCAATGGAGCGCAGGCTCGGGCTGGAACGAGAAAGAGGTGAGTGATCCCCGCCCGTTGCCTCTTACAATGTAGCTAGCTGCAGCCAGCGACGTCACTTTTAAAGCTGGAGGGGAGCAGAGGACGGGGGACCCAGGCGAGGGAGGGGGGGGTCCGACCCCCCTCCCCGCCGCTAGGCCCAATACCTTCTTCCTGCCCGCTATCCCCTCCAGCTCGGGCGGCCCCCCACACACACGGACGGGCGGGTGCCGCCCCCCCAGAAGTGCCGCCTGAGGCAAAAGTTTCACCCCGCCTCATGGGCGGGCCGGCCCTGTGCACGTCTGCGCTATCCGCACCCTCTCGTTAGTGCTACACCCGTCCTATTTTTTTATATTACTTCTATTGTGTATTTGCTGACTTGTACTGTAGTCTGTGTATAGGGACACCGTCAGTCAGCATTAGCTAGGGTCTTTGTGTGCGCAGTGCACGTCTGCGCTGTCCGCACCCTCTCGTTAGTGCTACACCCATTCGATTGTTTATATTACTTGTATTGTGTATTCGCTGAATTGTACTGTAGTCTGTGTATAGGGACATCGTCAGTCAGCGTCAGCTAGGGTCTTTGTGTGCGCAGTGCACGTCTGCGCTGTCCGCACCCTCTCGTTAGTGCTACACCCGTCCTATTTTTTTATATTACTTCTATTGTGTATTTGCTGACTTGTACTGTAGTCTGTGTATAGGGACACCGTCAGTCAGCGTTAGCTAGGGTCTTTGTGTGCGCAGTGCACGTCTGCGCTGTCCGCACCCTCTCGTTAGTGCTACACCCATCCTATTGTTTATATTACTTGTATTGTGTATTCGCTGAATTGTACTGTAGTCTGTGTATAGGGACATCATCAGTCAGCGTCAGCTAGGGTCTTTGTGTGTGCAGTGCACATCTGCGCTGTCCGCACCCTCTCGTTAGTGCTACACCCGTCCTATTGTTTATATTACTTGTATTGTGTATTCGCTGACTATACTGTACTGTAGTCTGTGTATAGGGACACTGTCAGTCAGCGTCAGCTAGGGTCTTTGTGTGCGCAGTGCACGTCTGCGCTGTCCGCACCCTCTCGTTAGTGCTACACCCGTCCTATTTTTTTATATTACTTCTATTGTGTATTTGCTGACTTGTACTGTAGTCTGTGTATAGGGACACCGTCAGTCAGCGTTAGCTAGGGTCTTTGTGTGCGCAGTGCACGTCTGCGCTGTCCGCACCCTCTCGTTAGTGCTACACCCATCCTATTGTTTATATTACTTGTATTGTGTATTCGCTGAATTGTACTGTAGTCTGTGTATAGGGACATCATCAGTCAGCGTCAGCTAGGGTCTTTGTGTGCGCAGTGCACATCTGCACTGTCCGCACCCTCTCGTTAGTGCTACACCCGTCCTATTGTTTATATTACTCGTATTGTGTATTCGCTGAATTGTACTGTAGTCTGTGTATAGGGACACTGTCAGTCAGCGTCAGCTAGGGTCTTTGTGTGCGCAGTGCACGTCTGCGCTGTCCGCACCCTCTCGTTAGTGCTACACCCGTCCTATTGTTTATATTACTTGTATTGTGTATTCGCTGACTATACTGTACTATAGTCTGTGTATAGGGACACCGTCAGTCAGCGTCAGCTAGGGTCTTTGTGTGCGCACTGCACGTCTGCGCTGTCCGCACCCTCTCGTTAGTGCTACACCCGTCCTATTGTTTATATTACTTGTATTGTGTATTCGCTGACTATACTGTACTATAGTCTGTGTATAGGGACACCGTCAGTCAGCGTCAGCTAGGGTCTTTGTGTGTGCAGTGCACGTCTGCGCTTTCCGTACCCTCTCGTTAGTGCTACACCCGTCCTATTGTTTATATTACTTGTATTGTGTATTCGCTGACTATACTGTACTATAGTCTGTGTATAGGGACACCGTCAGTCAGCGTCAGCTAGGGTCTTTGTGTGTGCAGTGCACGTCTGCGCTTTCCGCACCCTCTCGTTAGTGCTACACCCGTCCTATTGTTTATATTACTTGTATTGTGTATTCGCTGACTATACTGTACTGTAGTCTGTGTATAGGGACACCGTCAGTCAGCGTCAGCTAGGGTCTTTGTGTGCGCAGTGCACGTCTGCGCTGTCCGCACCCTCTCGTTAGTGCTACACCCGTCCTATTGTTTATATTATTATAGCACGGTGGCGTAGTGGTTAGCTCTCTCGCCTTGCAGTGCTGGGTCCCTGGTTCGAATCCCAGCCAGGGCACTATCTGCAAAGAGTTTGTATGGTTTCTCCGTGTCTGCGTGGGTTTCCTCCGGGCACTCCGGTTTCCTCCCACATTCCAAAAACATATGGATAAGTTAATTGGCTCCCCCTAAAAAAAAAATTGGCCCTAGACTACAGTACTTACACTACATAATATAGACATATGGCAATGGTAGGGATTAGATTGTGAGCTCCTTTGAGGGACAGGTAGTGACAAGATATATATATATATATACTGTACAGCGCTGCTTAATATGTCAGCGCTATATAAATACTAAATAATAATAATAATATAAAAATTACTTGTATTGTGTATTCGCTGAATTGTACTGTAGTCTGTGTATAGGGACATCGTCAGTCAGCGTCAGCTAGGGTCTTTGTGTGCGCACTGCACACTCTCTCGTTAGCGCTACACCGATCTCTGCTGTAGAGTACACCTGTCCGTCACCTCACACACCCACCACCACCAGTCTCACCCCATTAAAGTACCCCACTTGTCCCACCGGCCTTTACATACATATACGTTTTTTTTTTTCATTTGTATAATATTAAAAATATACGATGTCTGGCACTGGCAGCCGCGGTTTGGGCAGGGGCAGCAAGGGCATCGCCAAGAGAGGAGGTCCTGGGCGTGGCAGCCACGCCACCACCACCACCATGCACAGTTCTGCGTCTGCACCAGTGGCTATTCCGCCATTAGCCACTGGCCGTGGACGCCTTGGCCGCCCAACAGCTGGGAGTCACGCTGCAGGGACACAGCAGCAGCAGCGTGTGGCGCAGATGTTCCTCCCACCACCAGGTCGTAGCCGTACTATTGAGGAGAAGGACGCAGACTCTGTGGTGGAACTGATGGTGGATGAGCAGGTCACCATTAGCTCTGGAACCGAGTCCTCCACCCCCGCTACCACTCCTGTTCGCAAGAGCAGCAGCAGCCGACCAGCACTGCCTGGGGAGGAGGAGTGCAGTTTTCCAGCCCCAGCAGGCGACACCAGCACCCTGTCACTCAGCACCTTCTTATCCCCAAGCACAGTGGGGTTACAGAATGCTGTTGCGGCAGAATTGGAGGAGGAAGGAATGCTCATGGGCACTTTGGGGGATGATGCTTTGGACAGTCAGACAGTGGTGACTGTCCATCCGCCCATGCATGCAGAAGGGGAGTTTGTGGGATCCCAGCAGGACATGTTTGCGGAGGGGGAGGATGATGATGACAGGGTGAAGGACAGAGACTGGGTGCCAGGTCCTGGGAGTGGGGATGTCATCAGCTCTGAGGAGGAGGAGGAGGATGCATCTGTGGGCCTTGCTAGAAGGATCAGCATCGCAGGCATGGGCAGGATTACAAGTGGGCGTGGTATGCAGGCCACACAGCGTGCTGATCCGGAGACGAGTTCTACCAGTGCCACCACCAGCCGCACCAAGAACCCCCCCCCCCCCCCCCCAACCACGACAGGGAGACCAGCGGCAGCAGCACCTTCCAGCCTAAGAGGCAACTTCACCTCCCCAATATGGAATTTTTTCACCCTGCCATATGTGGAGTGCAAGTATGCCACCTGCAACCAGCGCTGCAAGCAGCTCAGCAGAGGGAAGGAGCCATCTGCGTTTGGCACCACCTCTCTGGTCAACCATCTTGCAGGGAAACACTTTCATGAGCATGAGGAGTTCGTGAAATTAAAGGAAGCTGGCAGTGGCAGTGGCAGACCCGCCACCACTGCGAAGCCGTCGGCAGCAGCCACCCGCCCTCCTCCACCTCCTTCAGCAGCACCAGCGGGAGTGCGTCAGCAACGCACTGCTCCTACTCCCTCTGCAACTCCTGCCACCGACACTGAGGCCTGTTCTGGCAGCCAGTCCTCAGTTGCCTCCTCTGCTCCCTCTAGTGATTCCCGAGCCGACAAAAGGCGTCGCCAGACCCTGCTCAGCGACACCTTCCAGGGGGTGGTCAGGGTTCTGCCTCCCAGCAGCCGTCGCGTTCGTCAGCTGAACGGCTTGCTGGCATGGGCCATGTGCTCCCAACTCCTGCCTTATTCCCTTGTGCAGGAGGGGAGCGACATGCGTGCGCTCCTGATGTGTGCAGCCCCCGATTAGCCAATCCCCAGCCCACATTATTTCGCACGCACGGCCATTAGGGATGCTCATTCGGATTCCACGGAAATGCAATTTTCGAAATTGCGATCGGAAATTGCATTTCCGCATCGGAATGCGGAAATCGGTAATGCAAGTGCGTTAGGCGGATTTCCGCCAGAAATCGCGGAAATTCCGCCCGAATTTAACATTGATTTTCTCAAAATCTATAAGGTCTTTTTGAAAACTTTTTTTTGCATCTTGTTCACAAGATTCAGTTTAATAACCCCTGAAAATTTGGTGTTTTTAGGACTTACGGGGGCTTTTCTATTAACCGCTAAAGTCGGCAGATTTTTACTGTAATGTAAAATGCAGAAAATCTGCTTCTGCCTATTTTCTGCATTTACATTACAGGAAAAATCCGCCGACTTTAACGGTTAATAGCAAAGCCCCCGTACGTCTTAGAAACACCAAATTTAGGGGTTATTAAACAGAATCTTCTGAACAAGATGCAAAAAAAAGTTTTCAAAAAGACCTTATAGTTTTTGAGAAAATCGATGTTAAAGTCGGGCGGAATTTCCGCGGTTTCCGACGGAAATTCCGCATTGGAATGCGGAAATTGGTAGCGGAAAGCGGAATCGGTATTTGGCAAAGGCGGAATGCGGAATTACCATGGAATCGGAAATTGGCATTTCTGACCATCCCTAATGGCCATCCCTGCACTTCACAGCTCTGTGATGGCCAATGTCGGGAGAGAGCTGGAGCACACGGTGGGTCAACGGGTCCACGTCACCATGGACTCGTGGAGCAGCCGGTTTGGGACAGGCCGCTATCTGTCCTTCACCGCGCATTGGGTCAGCTTGGTGGATGGGGGTGAGGAGGGGGGAGCAGCATCGGGCACTGTCAGAGCAGCAGCAGCAGCAACAATGCAGTGGGTGGTGCCACCATGCAGGGTCAGCGGAATTGCAGCAGGTCCCTCTGATCCGCTTCCATCCTCCAGCACACCAGCCCAAACCCCCCACCTCAGCAGCAGCGTGAAGCCCCGCCACTGCCAAGCGCTGCTGGAATTGGTCAGCCTGGGGAAGACCAAATTGACGGCGAACCATGTCCTGGCCAAACTCCGAGAGCAGGAGAGGAATTGGCTGACCCCCAGAGGCCTCAGAGTCGGAGAGGTGGTGTCCGACAATGGGGCAAACCTGGTTGCTGCAATCAGCAGGGGAGACCTGACCCACATCCCCTGCCTGGCGCACGTCCTGAACCTGGTAGTCCAAAAGTTCCTGCGGACCTACCAGGGGATGGACCGACTCCTTGAGGCAGCAAGGAAGGTTGTGCGTCATTTCTGGCACTCGGCTGCAGCCGTAGCGAGCCTGGAAGAGGTGCAGAAGGAGCTGCACCTGGCACAGCACCGGCTCACGATCGATGTTCCAACTCGCTGGAACTCCACCCTGGCGATGTTGGAGTGTCTGGTTGAACAGAGGCAGGCTGTCAGCCAGTACCTTGCACGAGCAACAGTTGCCTCCATCACTGCAACTGGGCGTGCTGCCACCAACCTCCCGTCCATCATCTCCACGGAGGACTGGGGGCACATGCAGCAGGTGTGCTCAGTCCTGGCACCCTTCCTGCAGGCCACCAACATGGTAAGCAGGGACCATGCAATGGTGTGCGAGTGGGTCCCCTTGGTGTGTGTGCTGGACAGGGCCCTGTATGCACTGCTGGAAGAGGGAGCAGCAGCCTTTGACCAGCAGGAGCTGCAGGCAGCTTCACAGGCCACCTCTGAGGAGGAGGGCTTGGAGTTGGTGGAGGTCCCTGACCTTGCTGCTGATGAGGGGGAGCAGCAGAGCACAGCTGGACTGGTGCGGGGGTGGAGAGAGGATGAGGTGGAGGAGGCAGAGGAAGAGGAGGACAGCACTGTCAGCTCTGGGGCTGCCGATGATGTGCCAGCAGACGTGGCCAGACTTCTCCCAATGGCAGCACACATGCTGAGGTGCCTGCGCAAGGACCCAAGGGTCATCCAGATGAAGCAGAGGGAGGACATCTGGATCTGCATGATGCTGGACCCACGTCTGAAGGGGAAGCTCAGCCAGTTCCTGCCTGCAGGAGGAGACCATGCGCAACAAATGAGGGATTTGCAGCTGTCCCTTGTTGAGCGCTTGGAGGAAGCCTTCCCTCAGCCATCCACCCCCACTGTCCAGCCAGCACAGAGGCAGCAGCAGGTGCCTGCATCCACCAGCAGCACGCGCACCACAGACCTGCTGTCTCTGGCTAATGAGCTCTACATGAGTGTAGAGCTGCCAGGGACTAGAGAGGAGGTGCCTGCAGCAGCATCCTATTCCAGTCACAGACAGCGCTTGACCCGCATGGTGGCTGACTACATGGGGTCCTTCAGCGGGCTTGACAGCGTTGCCCCTGTTGATCCCATGGAGTATTGGGTCAAGCACCTGTCCGTTTGGAGCGAGCTTGTGCAGTACGCCCTGGAAGTGCTCTCCTGCCCCCCTTCCAGCGTACTGTCAGAGCGTTGCTTCAGTGCAGCCGGTGGAGTCGTCACTGAGAAGCGATCTCGTCTGTCTCAAAAGTCTGTGGACAGACTGACGTTTCTCAAAATGAACCAGGCTTGGGTGGAAGGCGAATTCCTGGCCCCTGTTGTCGGCGAGAGGGGGACATGAAGTGGCACACACACACATTACACCTGCTGCTGCTGCTGTATTTCCTCCTGCTGTCTGTGTCTCCACTGCCAGGGAACACATTAAAAAGTGCTGCTGCCTATGCGTCACCAGCTATTTACGCTCAAAAATAGCTGCATTATTTTGAAAAAAAAAATTTAAATTATTTTAGAGGTGTCCGGGTTGAAAACTGTGCTGTCCCAATTGTGTATTGGACACAATGTGGGCTTCACGACCGCTATCTGGAACCTCATGGTGTTTATTTACGGCCCTGGAACCACCGCTAGGACCCAGGGCCTATTATGTCACGCTGCCTGCCCTCCTGCCTGCTGCCTGCTGCCAGTCTGCCACGCACTCAACCTCCTCACGCTGCCTGCTGCTGTATTTCCTCCTGCTGTCTGTATGTTTCCACTGCCAGGGAACACATTAAAAGGTGCTGCTGCCCATGCGCCACTAGCTATTTACGCTCACAAATAGCTGCATTATTTTGAAAAAAAAATGTAAATTATTTTAGAGGTGTCCGGGTTGAAAACTGTGCTGTCCCAATTGTGTATTGGACACAATGTGGGCTTCACGGCCGCTGTCTGGAACCTCATGATGTTCATTTGCGGCCCTGGTACCACCGCAGGAACCAGGGCCTATTATGTCAGTCACATCACACTGCCTGACACACACTACTCCTCCTCCTGTAGCTGCATTGAGCTTCTGCTGTCTGTGTGCTGCTACCACTGCCAGGGAGAACAGAAGAAGAACTATTTTCTGCTGCCACCCACTCTCCTACTAGCTATTACCACACTACAATAGCTGCAACTACTTCCTCCTCCTGCTGATGTCTGTGTTTTACCACTGCCAGGGTACACAGAAAAAGGCACTGTGACTTGCAATGTACCACTAGTACCTATTATGCCATCAACACAAATATGACTATGGTGTTATTAAAATAAAATATTTCCACAAATGAAGTAAAAAAGATATTACAAAAGAAAGGAAAACCAAGACACATAATATAATGATAGAGAAGAAGAGGAAGAAGAAGAAGAAGAAGAAGAAGAAGAAAGAAGAAGAAAATATAGAAGAAGAAGATATAGTAGAAGAAGATATAGAAGAAGAAGATATAGAAGAAGAAGAAGATATAGAAGAAGAAGATATAGAAGAAGAAGATAAAGAAGAAGAAGAAGAAGAAGAAGAAGAAGAAGAAGAAGAAGAAGCTATAGTAGAAGAAGACGAAGAAGAAGAAGATATAGAAGAAGAAGAGGAAGATATAGAAGAAGAAGAAGATATAGAAGAAGAAGAAGACGAAGAAGAAGAAGATATAGAAGAAGAAGAAAAAGATACAGACGAAGAAGAACAAGATATAGAAGAAGAATAAGATATAGAAGAAAAAGAAGAAGATATAGAAGAAGAAAAAGATAATTGAAGAAGATACAAGAAGTAGAAGATGAAGAAGATTCGAGTAGAAGAAGATATAGAAGAAGAAGAAGAAGATATAGAAGAAGAAGAAGATATAGAAGAAGAAGATGAAGACGACGTAAATGAAGACTTCCAACTTACAACCATTTTGGACACACCTTCTCATGCAAACACTTTTCATGAAGTTAATTTACTATTTTTGATACCTTTTTTATAACTACTACATCACCGCATAATCACTTGATGTTTTTCTTCATAAAAAAGGTGGTTTCATGCATCATTGACCTCCAATACAAGTTTTAAAAGCTATTTAAGGCCAGCTTGAATATTTTACTTGAATACAGACTCGGATAGTGACGTCGGATATCCGAGTTCGAATCGGATATTCGATTAACTCGAATATCGAACTTCGAGTGAATTCGGATAGTTTACTATCCGAATTCGACCAAACTCGAATATGATAATGAGGTATCCGATCAACACTGTTGGATCGTAGTGATCACTTTGACAGTGGCGGCGGCAGGGGGGAAATGAAGAGGATCCACTCACCTCCCTGCTGTTCCAGTGAGGATCGGCGCCACCCTCTGCTCTGGCCGGCATCTCTGCTCCATCTGACGTCAGCGCCGGGTCCCGGCTTGATGACGTCATCAAGCCGCGACCCGACCTGAGCGTCATTTGGAGCGGAGATGTCGGCTGGAGAAAAGGTGGCTACTGCGGCTCATCACTGGAGCCTGGAAGGTGAGTGATGGCTGCCAGCTACAGGGGGGGCACCTGCCTCCATGGGGAACACCATGCCCATCCAGCCACAGACGGGATCCGGCCGCTCGACCCCCGCAAACGCGCCCACCTCCATGCAAATTGCCCTGGTCCTTAAGGTGGGGTTAGGCAACCGGTTCTAAAGTGGTTAATTACAGATGTGAGGAAAGGACCGTGGTGGACAAAGATCAGGTAAAAACAAAAATAAAACATTCCAATTTAGTGTATTGCTTTTCCCCTAAACAGAATCTTCTTTAAGCATATGTAGATAATTGTACTTATGCTTGCAAGTGATAGAAGGTGCAGGGCCGTACAGCACACAAGTTATCCCCCCCCACTTTCTCCCCACAAATAGAGCTTTCTGCTGGTGGGGTCTGATCGCTCCCCCAATGTTTATTTTTTATATACATATTTATTTCATTATTTTGTAAATACATTGCCTTTTTTTTTATTACTTTAGTATCCCTACCTCCCCCCCCCCCCCGCCAGCCAATCAGCGTGTGATTAGATGTCATAGCGGATCACCATTCTGCCTCCCAGGGGGATAGCCGTGTTACACGGCTGTCCCCAGTACAGCACTGCCTTAGCGCTGTACATGATTATTACACTAGGGATGGTCGCTGGATTCCGAGGAATTAAGAATTCCGCGATTCCGTACGGAATTTGGTGATTCCGTTCCGTTGTGAACGGAAAAATGTGAATTTCCGCAGAATTGTACGGAATACACATTTTTTCCCAACCAAACTGATTTCTGCTCGATAGACTTCCTCCTCCCTTTTACTCCGGAGGAGGAGGGTCTTGTCTTCCAGGGAATTGTAGGATTTCAAAAGCCAGCTTAAATACATTGGCCAGGAATCAAACCCAGGTCTAGTGCTCGGTAGGCAGCTCTCCTTACCGCTATACCACCACCAACACTACATGCTGAAGCCAGCCTAGAATGTACCATTATGATATATCCAAGAGAAAAATGAGCTTACTTAGGGATTTGTAGAATGTCAAAAGCCAACTCACATACATTGGCCAGGAATCGAACCAAGGCCTACCACTTGGTAGGCTGCTATCCTAAACATTAATTATACCACCAACACAACACACAACAGTGTTACATGCTGAAGCCAGCCTAGCATGTACCATTGTGATATATCCAAGAGAAAAATTAGCTTGCTTAGAGATTTGTAGGTTGTCAAAAGCCAACTCACATACATTGGCCAGGAATCAAACACAGGCCTACCGCTCTTGTTATCCTAACCATTATACCACCAACACAACACACTACAATGCTACATGCTGAAGCCAGCCCTAGCATGTACCATTATGATATATCCAAGAGAAAAATGAGCTTGCATAGGGATTTGTAGGATGTCAAAAGCCAACTCACATACATTGGCCAGGAATCGAGCCCAGGCCTATCGCTTGGTAAGCTGTTATCCTAACCATTATACCACCAACACAATACACTACAATGCTACATGCTGAAGCCAGCCTAGCATATACCATTGGGATATATGCAAGAGAAAAATGAGCTTGCTTAGGGATTTGTAGGATGTCAAAAGCCAACTCAAATACATTGGTCAGGAATCAAACCCAGGCCTACCGCTTGGTAGGCTGCTATCCTAACCATTATACCACCAACACAACACAATACAATACAATGCTACATGCTGAAGCCAGCCTAGCATGTACCATTGTGATATATCCAAGAGAAAAATGAGCTTGCTTAGGGATTTGTATGATGTCAACAGCCAACTCACATACATTGGCCAGGAACTGACCCCAGGCCTACCACTTGGTAGGCAGCTATCCACTCCATTATACCACCAACACTACATGCTGGAACTTCGTGGAGCAGATTTCCTTCTTCCTCCAAAAGACACACATACATCCCCATAAAATCATTCAACAGCAACTGCATACACAGTCTTCGTGGTACACAGTCTCTGTGGCACAATTGGTTAGCACGTTTGGCTGTTAACTGAAAGGTTGGTGCCATTCAAGCCCCCCCAGGCATGGCCTTGCCTTTTGTGTTCAACAGTTGTCCGAATAGAACCCCAGATAGCCATGTAGACTCATCTCTCTCTCTCTCTCTCTCTCTCTCTCTCTCTCTCTCTCTCGCTCTCTCTCTCTCTCTCTCGTAGGGATGGTCACCACTTTCTGCGGAATTGTATTTTCCCCAATTTTTCAGCGGAAATTGGTCATTCCATTCCATTTGGTCAGAACAGAATTGCTTTTTCAATCCGGCGGAATTCCGAAATTGCCTGTGAAATTCTGCCGCTATCCGTTGATGGTTTTAAGCTGAACATTCAGTTCAATGGCATCAAGTCCTAGAGAGAGAGAGAGAGAGAGAGAGAGAGAGAGAGAGTGCTCATTTTACTCTTGGGTATATCACAAGGTTACATGCTAGGCTGGCTTCAGCATGTAGCATTGTAGTGTGTTGTGTTGGTGGTATAATGGTTAGAGATGGGCCGAATCTCCGATTTTTGGTTTGTGAACTTTCGCAGAAGGTTCGGCTCGTGCAAACTTTCGTGAACCGCAATAGATTTCAATAGGGAGGCGAAATTGGAAAACTAGAAACACTTATGCTGGCCACAAAAGTGATGGAAAAGATGTTTCGAAGGGTCTAACACCTGGAGGGGGGAATGGCGGAGTGGCATACACACCAAAAGTCCCAGGGAAAAATCTGGATTTGATGCAAAGCAGCGTTTTAAGGGCAAAAATCACATTGAATGCTAAATTGCAGGCCTAAAGTGCTTTAAAACATCTTGCATGTGTATACATCAATCAGGGAGTGTAATTAGTGTACTGCTTCACACTGACACACCAAACTCACTGTGTAACGCACTGCAAACAGCTGATTGCATAGTGACGGCCGTGCTGGACTGGTGCGCAGCATGGCGAGATTGCTCTTTCTCAGTGATATCAGGTAATGTCTGACTGCCTTATCTTATTTCGATGTTTCTTTTTCTACCATTGTTAAAGCTTACATCTATTTTTTTAAATTATATTTTCTACTTGCTGTTCAGTACCTGCAACGAGAATCTGTTATGGAGGGAAAGTCTGCCATTGTCATCACAGGTAATGGCCGGGGAATCAAGGTTCGATTCCGGTCCGAAGTGGGAGCCTGAGACCCATGCTGTACCTGCCCTGACCGTGCTTTGCAGACCCTTGACCCAGCTAGTGTTGGGCGAACAGTGTTCGCCACTGTTCGGGTTCTGCAGAACATCACCCTGTTCGGGTGATGTTCGCGTTCGGCCGAACACCTGATGGTGTTCGGCCTTTTAAGTTCGGGTTCGCCCCGAACTTCTAATGGCCGCCGAACAGGGCCGAACAGGGCCCCTGTTCGGCCGAACAGGGCCCTGTTCGGCCGAATACTGCCCCCCTATGGGGTCGCAGGCATAAGGGGGGAGCATGCCCCGATCGCGGGGGGGGTCGGAAATTCCCCCCACCCCCTCCGCTAGCGCTCCCCCCTCTGCCCGCTTCCCCATACAAAAGTTTAAGCAAAGTACCTGTAGTGGATGGCCTGGCAGTGGGCGGCACTGTGGAGTGAGGAGGAGGAGTCCGGAGAGTGACGAGTTGAGGGAGGCCGGGCAGCGGGCGTGAGGTCAGAGAAAGGGCGGAAGTACCACAAGGGTACTTCCGCTGAACCGCCCGCTGCCCGGCCTCCCTCAACTCGTCACTCTCCGGACTCCTCCTCCTCACTCCACAGTGCCGCCCACTGCCAGGCCATCCACTACAGGTACTTTGCTTAAACTTTTGTATGGGGAAGCGGGCAGAGGGGGGAGCGCTAGCGGAGGGGGTGGGGGGAATTTCCGACCCCCCCCGCGATCGGGGCATGCTCCCCCCTTATGCCTGCGACCCCATATGGCCCCCAAAAGCTGGATGTTCGGAAAGTTCGGGGTTCGGCCCGAACATGCCGAACATCTCGGCCATGTTCGGCGAACTTTCCCGAACCCGAACATCCAGGTGTTCGCCCATCACTAGACCCAGCGGTAGACAAACCAACTCGAAAGCATTTGCCAATAATGTTTTAGGGAGGGCAAGTCTGCCATTCATTTAACTGTGTGAAACTTTTGATGGTATTAGTTTCTCATTGCCATGGTGACTGACCGTGGATAATGGCCGGGGAATCCGGTTTCTATTCCGTTCCGGAGTTGGAGCCTAAGAAACGGCTACCACTACACATCCAGGCAAGGAAGGCAGCAGGCATGGCATGCTCGCCCCAAGGTAGTGACCAAAAATAACAATACGGGAGAACTTTTGAGGCCCTGTTGTGTATGTGAAATGAATAAACTTTAAATCCTTTAATGAGAATCTGTTATGGAGGGCAAGTCTGATGGTCCTTCACTGCGATTCAGCAGGTTGGTCTCCTCCTCAAGGAGGCAAGAATATTTTATGGAGGGCAAGTCTGCCATTGTAAGTGACCACAGGTAATAGCCGGGGAATCCTGGTTGTATTCTGGTCCGGAGTTGGAGCCTAAGAAATGGCTACCACCACACATCCAGGCAAGGAAGGCAGCAGGCATGGCATGCCCGCCCCGAAGTAGTGACCAAAAATAACAATACGGGAGCACTTTCGAGGGCTTGCTGTATTTGAAATGAATTATGTAAAAGATAGCTGTAACGATTGTGGAACTTCCATGGCCTCAAACGGGGGTGACAGCGCTGGAACGAGGGAACTGTAAGAGAAACAGGGAGGCTCTATAGGTCCCAGAGCCTTCCCTCACCATAGGTAAGTATCTGTTTTTTTTATTCACTTCAAGGGCAACTGAAGTGAGAGAGATGTGGAGGCTGCCATATTTATTTACTTTTAAGCAGTTGCCTGGCTGTCTTGCTGATCCTCTGCCTCTAATACTTTTAGCTATAGACCCCGAACAAGCATGCAGCAGATCAGATGTTTCTGACATTATTGTCAGATCTGACAACTTTAGCTGCATGCTTGTTTCTGGTGTGATTCAGACACTGTTGTAGCCAAATAGATCAGCAGGACAGCCGGGCAACTGGTATTGTTTAAAAGGAGAGAAATATGGCAGCCACCATATACCTCTCACTTCAGTTCCCTTTTTCAGTATTGCTTGAAGGAAATATTAATGTGTCCACTTACTTACCTGATGCTTCTTTTAGCCCTTGAAGTCCTCCTGCTCCCTCGCCACCATTCCACACTGCTTTATTCCTCCGCTGTCCCGCTCTGAAATCTGGGTGACTCAGCCAGTCGCTGTCTACGTGGCCGTACACCCCTTTCATCCTCCCCTTGTTGCCGGGACCGTTCTGAGCATGTGCAGTTGCAATTTTTTACTTGCGTAAAAGCAGAATACCCCTGGCCAAGGGGGCCAGGCATGCGACAGTTGGAGGGGGACAACAAGGGAATAGAGCAGAGCAGAATGACAGTGTGGGCCCAGGAGGACTTCAGGGGGCAGGAAGAAGCCCCAGGTAAGTAACTGGCCACAACAATATTCCCGTAATATTTCCTGTAATGTGTTTGTGTTGGGGGAGGGAGAATTTACCCGGGGGGTGAGGGGGGCCCATGAAAAAAAATTGCTATGGGGCCCAGTGATTTCTAGCTACGCCCCTGGACTGAACTTCATCATAATTAGCGGGATGTACAGGAATATTTACTGGAACACACACTGACTCCCTAACTTCATTCTCACTGTACCCAGAATTCTGTGTGGCAGTCAAACTAGCTTGTAACTCCAAAACTGCAGAAAAACAGGTGAGTATAGTGGCAATACCTAGACGAGCCTCTAGGGACACTGCAGGGGATTCTAAGCAAGGCCACATTGACTCATCCAGAGTACAGGGTGCAGAATCAGCATTTCCCTCAGAGCAAGAAAGGGGCTCACAAACGTCAGTGTGAAAGGAAAACATGTTTTCATTCATGGTACAGGGCAGGTTCAGAGAAAGCGTCTCTGAATAAGGCAAAGAAGGTTCAGCATCAGATTCGCAAAACCGAAGCGCTGTCTCACTCTTAGATTCGGCTAACAATGTCGAATCCGAGGAGTCAGAATGCAAAACCTACGAATCAAAATTCACTTTAGGTTGTGAAACTGGCGCTTCCATAGCGCAAACCTCCGCGATCTGCGGAGCAGACTGCAAGGCATCTAGGACTGAAACACTGGAGCAACTGTCCCCAGGCAACGGGCCCTTACAGGTGTGAACAGGGTGAGACAGAGACTCATTTGCAGAAGAAATAGCGACATCAACAGGATAAACTTTATTAGGCATATTAATTTTACTTTTGACGCTGCATAGTCGAGAAATTTTCCCCATAGCAGGGTTACAGACGGAAGATCTCAAAGATCTGTTTCTAATGAAAAAGGATCCCACACATCTTTGAGGAAACCGGCAGACTCATGCCGATCACAATCTGCAGGAACATCCGAGAAACAGGCATCAGATCGCACAGATTCAAACTGCACACTGTCAGGAGCGAATCCTTCAGGATTCGCACAGGAATCAACCACAGCGGCACACTCATTCATTTCAGATTGCACAAAGTCAAGACTCACATGCTTTACCCCAGAAAGGCAGGAACAATCATCCGACAACGATGTCTCTTTATTGGAATCAATTGGTTGGTGTGTGTGTGCAACTCATCCGAAATCGTCTGCCACACATAAATCACCAGATCCACCTCATCCTTGTCACATTCATCGGAATCAATCAGAAGGTACATAGAATCGAGACAAGCATTCAAGACATCTTCGCTTTTTGCGATGTAAAAATCGCAAAAGGCTTTCCAATCAAAATCAAATTCCTCCAATAAGGCCCCGACATCCCATGAGGCAAATGGAGGTTCAAACAAGCCAGTATCTAGATAATCTCCATATGAGTGGAGATCATAAACAAGAACAGATTTTTTAACTGCTGTAATATAGTGTGCGATCCTACCTATAATAGGATCCGCATAAGCTTTGGATTGGGGCAACGAAACCTGAGACTGAGAAGTCTCTCTGAAATCATCACATTCAAGTGCTTTCCCTACTTCAGAGTTTACAAAACTAATTTCTTTATTTGTAGTTGCTATGGGCAACGGATTTCTCCGCTGGGAAGTCTTCCTAGATCTTTTACATTTAGACTTAGCAGCTCTGGATGGCTGCTTTTTGGATGCAAGAGTAGATGGAACAGCTGATTGAGCTGCTGACAACAACTCATTAAGGGGGTATGGTAATTGAGGTAATCTTAGCCAATTGTGAATTATAAAGGCCAAGAATTCCAGGGGTCTTTGACTCAGGGTGGTATGATCTAACACATCATAAGCCCACATTGACATTTCGCCCCCCAACAGAATGTAGACCATTTGGGGGGCCCAGGTAGACACTGGGGTGCATTGGAATTCAGGGTTTGCTAACAGTTTAGTGCACTCAGACAAAAACTCGTCTGCTGATTCAGGTTCAAGATTTTTAAATCTCTTAAAGGTACAAGAGCCATATTCGACAAAATCGTCAAATCGGAAATTCCGTCTACACTGGGGTTTTGGGTTGGGCTGGTCATACTGTAACAATTGTGGAACTTCCTCCGTGATCAGCGCACAACGCGTGCGCAGATACGGCGGAAATCCTCCACAAGCGTATGATTGCAGGAACCCAGCAAAAGGTGCTACGCGCCCGTAGAGGGAAATTCCTGTCGGCAGATGGCGTTGTGGAGCGCAGAGGAACCAATCCTCTGTACCTCCACAAATGCCAGACAGGAATTGTACGAAGCGCAGAACGCACTCGCAAGAGAAGCGATTGCGAATGAGAACGAGCAAAGGGACAGGTTGTATGTGTGTGCACCAAACTAGTCGTCAACCCGCGACGGTGCACACACCACAGCAGATAAGAAGTAGGAACGCGATCGCGAGAGGTGCGATCGCCAGATGTGACACAAGGTTATAGCAAGGCAGAGCACGAGAGTAGCAAAGGCACAGCAAATCATACAATGAGGAGATACGGAAAATAACAAACGCTAGCTAAACGCGAACACCGCACTCATTCGCAACAGTGCACGCGTTTATGCGCAGCCTCCACGTGATAAGCACAATAGAGACAAGCACGCCTAACTAACCATCGACAGACAAACATGAAACAGAGGACGCGAACGCTTGCTTAACGGTTACCTCACCGAGCCTCCAGCAAGCGTTCGTAGCAGACAAGACAGACACACGAAAACAGGGACAAGCGAGAGATAGGATCCACAGCACTAGCGAAAGTGGCTAGCGCGATCCAGGAGGACAGAACAGAAGGATCCACAGCACTAGCGCAGGATGCCAGTGCGATCCAGGTAGACAGAACAGAGTAGCAGACCAGAAGGATCCACAGCACTAGCGCAAGGCGAGTGCGATCCAGGAAGGCAGAACAGAAGGATCCACAGCACTAGCACAAGGCGAGTGCGATCCAGGAAGACAGAACAGAAGGATTCACAGCACTAGCACAAGGCGAGTGCGATCCAGGAAGACAGAACAGAAGGATCCACAGCACTAGCGCAGGATGCTAGTGCGATCCAGGTACAGATCAGAAGGGGCTACCAGTAACAACCGCTGTTCCGGTTAGCACCCAGACACACAGAACGATTTCCTGTCGACCACCGCTGGGACAGGACAATCGCAACAGACAAACAAAACAGATAAGCAATCCTAACTGCACAAAGGAAACATGCCCAGTGCAGTTTCCAGGGATAACTCTAAGCTGATCTTCAAACAAAGAGCAAGGCTGACACTCCTCCAGGAGTGTTACACAGGACTAAATCCTTATGACCAGCCAAGCATTGTGGGAAACACATAGTACTTATAGTACACGCCTCCAATGAATGTGGCCAGGCAATTTGCATGACAACGTATGCAAATTCCTCAGCAAGCACAAGCTGCAAAACTGACAGAAGCTCTCCTTTCCAGAGTCCTGCAGCATGCAAACCCAAACAATGGTCAAAAAGCTGCCTGCCTGCACAGGCAGCTGAGCAAATCATTACAATAGCGGAGATGCCGCCGCATGGGCAAGTGGCAGGGCGGCCATCTCCGCGTTCCAGCCGGCGGGTTCTGCCGCGCAGCTACATGCTGCTGGTTCACCTGGTCCTTCTAGTGCACACAGATTAAGAGCTACGCGCGTGCCAGGCGACAGGACCTTTATGCAAGTAGAAGGGGAGTCAGCTGATCAGGCCGATCAGCTGACTCCAGCTATGCTCCGGATTGGCTGAGTGACTGGGGTTGTGCTGTGGAGCACTCTGGGTATTTATAGGGCTTGCCTGTCAGTTGCAAGTTGTCTGCTGTTGCGAATGCTAACGTGTGGGTGCTCAGACCCTAGTCAGATCTTACAGTGTGTTAGAACCAGCCGGAGCTGGGAATTCACACTTAGTCAGATTCTGTAGATAGCTTTAAGTACTATTATATTGTTAGACTTGTGTACCATTCTTTAGTCTAGTTCCCAGGTGTAGAAACCAAGAATTTCACACCTAGACTAGGTTATTGCTATATCGCTATTGTACATCTGTTAGTCTAGTTCCCAGGTGTTGAAACCAAGGACTTCACACCTAGACTAGGATTGCTATATTACTACTGTATTATCTGTTATGATCTCTCACTCTCCTGACTACTCTCTTGGTTGCTCGGTACTTCTACCTATCTGTATACTGTTGCGAACTCTGCCTGTACCTGGATACTGAATCAGTCTTCCGCCTCTGTACTGTATCTGTCCGTTCGTTGCTGACCTTGCTTGTCTGACCTTTCTATCCCCACTAGTGGGTCTACCACTAGTAAGGGAAATCTTAAGCGCTGTCACCTAACCCTTAGGTGATCAATCTTACTGTACTATCTGTGACACTTGTTCCTCAGGTGTCTCATAGTTGCAAATAGTGTCTGTTGATCACCTGCCCCTCAAGAGATCATCTTGCAGCACAGTCAGTGGTCCCTGCTCCTCTGGGGTCCACTGGCTGCAGTACAGTCTGGTTCCCTGCGCCTCAGGGAATCCTTGGCTGCAGTACAGTCTTAATCACTCATTCCACCTGTGACCTCACTTGCAGCACAGTCAGTAGTCCCTGCTCCTCAGGTGTCCACTGGCTGCAGTACTATCTGAATTCCCTGCTCCTCAGGGAATTCTTGGCTGCAGTATAGTCTGTATTCCCTGCTCCTCAGGGAATCCTAGGCTATTGTTTAGTCTTGGTCACCTGCCCTTCAGGTGATCATACTCTCTATCACCGCCAGTGGTCCCTGCTGCTCAGGCGTCCACTGGCTGCAGTGCAGTCTGGATCCCCTGCCCCTCAGGGGATCCTTGGCTGCAATATTGTCTGTGTCTCCCGCTCCTCGGGAGATAACTTCTCTTATTACTGTTGCACCAAACACAATACCACATTAGGTGTCCTGTGTCTAGCTATACTTGTATTATTGGTGATTCTGCAGATCACCACATAACCAGGTATAGCATCTGTATTATTGGTGATACTGCAGATCACCAATAATCAGAAAAATCTGTGTTGCTGACACCAATCGTTACAAATTAACTTTAAATCCTTTAACGAGAATCTGTTATGGAGGACAAGTCTGATGGTGGCGCCTTCATTGCGATTCACCAGGTTGGTCTCCTCCTCAAGGAGGCGAGTATCTTTTATGGAGAGCAAGTCTGCCATTGTGAGTGACCACAGGTAATGGCTGGGGAATCCTGGTTGTATTCCGGTCCGGAGTTGGAGCCTAAGAAATGGCTACCACCACACATCCAGGCAAGGAAGGCAGCAGGCATGGCATGTCCACCCCGAGATAGTGACTAGTGTTGGGCGAACACCTAGATGTTCGGGTTCGCGAACGTTCGCCGAACATCGCCGCGATGTTCGGGTGTTCGCGCCGAACTCCGAACATAATGGAAGTCAATGGGGACCCGAACTTTCGTGCTTTGTAAAGCTTCCTTACATGCTACATACCCCAAATTTACAGGGTATGTGCACCTTGGGAGTGGGTACAAGAGGAAAAAAAATATTTGAAAAAGAGTTTATAGTTTTTGAGAAAATTGATTGTAAAGTTTCAAAGGAAAAACTGTCTTTTAAATGTGGAAAATGTCATGTTTCTTTGCACAGGTAACATGCTTTTTGCCGCCATGCAGTCATAAATGTAATACAGAGAAGAGGTTCCAGGAAAAGGGACCGGTAACGCTAACCCAACACCAGCAGCAGCACACGTGATGGAACAGGAGGAGGCGCAGGAGGAGAAGGCCACGCTTTCAGGCGCAACTCAGGCCTTGCATGAGGACAAAAAAAATGCATGCGCAAAGCAATGCAATGAGTAGTTTTCAGGACACAATGGGCTATTCGGAGGAGCTATTCCCACCCCCACAATCTTCTACCTTTGAAAGGTCAATGGAACAGCCACAAATGTTGTGCCCGGATTCACAACCTTTTTCTGTGGAAAATGCACCTCGCACTGAAATGCAAGGCGAGGCCGAGGATGAACATGACGTCAACAACTCAACATGACGCAAAATGGGGGCGGAACAGAAAGCTGCTTTCAATGTTTTGAAGGCCTTAATTGCCTCCGGTGGCCAGTTAGATGCATCATTCATCACACCCAAATCCCAGAGCAATGTGTGCAGGAATTTGAATCGCAGGAGGTGTACCGAGATCATCTGGACAAGTGACCAAGTGACCAAGTGACAAGTGACCAAGTAACAAGTGACAAAGTGAAAAGTGACAAAGTGAAAAGTGACAAAGTGACCAGTGACAAAGTGACAAAGTGACAAAGTGACTGACAAAGTGACAAAATGACAAAGTGACAAGTGACAAAGTGACAAGTGACAAGTGACAAAGTGACAAGTGACAAAGTGACAAAATGACAAAGTGACAAAGTGACCAGTGACAAAGTGACAAGTGAGAGGTTGTTCTGGGGAGCTCTACTCCACTGCACACAGTCACATATGAGGAGAGGTCTCGTCGGGACTGCTGATCCTCCTCAGCTTGCTCAAAGCCTTGAGGGTACCTGAAGATCCTCTGCTTGGAGTTCGCCGGGGTTCAGCTTGGTGTCGGGGTCGGCGGCGTCCTCCTCACTCCAACGTGGCAGATCTTCTGTTGAAGGAAAAAAAACAAAACATTTTTTAAAGTCCAGTACCGCTTCTGAAGGACTCACCAAGCTCAATCACTCGCTTCAATCTAGCGCACCATCGCTCGCTGGGTGATGTCCCTCCCTACGCCCTGGAATTCTACGCTGCACATGCTAGCACGCTTTTGCGCAGTGCCGAGGCGCATTCCAGCAGCTAGCTACCAAGCTTCTGTGGATCTGATTGGGCCACCATGTTGGATCTCTGCCAAGTCCTCCAAAATTTTGAGCAATCCACGTTGCTTGTGACTGAGCAGTGACAATTCTACAGTCAGCATTACAATACCACTGCTGTGTTTACTGAAGAAATCAATGTTGAAGATGGAAACCGCTGGCATGATGCAAGTGGGGGAATCTGAAGATGAAAACGATCAGCGTGATGATACCAACATCAGGCAACCTGCCTCAGGAAACGCTGGTCCCAGCTATGACAAAGAACAGGACGAGGAACAGCTGGAGTTGGAGCAGGAATTGGATGCCCCCACTGCCGAGGGACAGAGCGGTGCACGTTGGACTTCCACAATTTAGCGGGAATGGACAGCAGAAGAGGAAGAAAGTGATGCTGGTGACGAATATGGTGCATCACAACAATCACAACGCTCACAAGAACATGAAGACAGAGGAGTCTGGCAGGACTCTCTGGCACACATGGCTCAATTCATGCTAGACTGCATTGAACGCGGCCCGCGCATTATTCACTATTCATTATTATTCATTATTCTGGACAACACCAATTACTGGGTTTATACCCAGTTTATACCAACACAATGTTAAAAAACTGATTAAAGAAAGTGTCAGACAGGTCAAAAATGGAACAATTCCAGCAGGCCCTTGAGGATGGAGACTTTAGAGAGGAGATTGACATCCTCCTCCTTCTCTAGCCAGTTGTACGCCGACAGACTGACTTCAGCAAACCCAGGAGGACCAGGAGGGCAGCAAAGAACACAAGCTGCTGCTAGTGCCGAAAAGGGAATGGTATTGGCAGTGTCCTTGGAGTGGGAACATTTTCTGACACCCATGCAGCAGCCCACAGAACAGCAATCGGGCAGTTCCACGTCCTCCAACACCAATCGCCTGGAGAAGATGGTCAAGGACTACATGTCACATGGCGTAGCTGTGTTGAACAATCCATCTGCAGACAGACGGTGAGTGTGACAGCACAGAAGGACCATGGCAACTCACTCATAGTACCACAGTTTGATAGTGCTGCCCAAAAAATTATATGGATCCGTGGACCCGGGCAGTACTGGGAAGTGGGAACGCAGATTTTAGTACCTAAACACACGATACAACATGTTTTCCGGGGTCGGACTCTGAGGCACATACAGATGGTCCCGGTCATCATCCTCATCATACAACTCTTCTCCTGAGTCTGACCCACCCACCACCTCTGCCACCCCAACAGCCCCAGACACAGACCCCTCATCGTCCTCAACATTAACTTGGGATGCTGGCCTGAGCCCGACCTCCTCCTCCACATCAGGCCCCATCATCTCCTCAATGGCAGCCCTCAATAATCGCTCTGGCGCCGGACCGATGGACACAACGTTCTCCTCCGGGGAGGGCTGCTGTTGACCACTGGCTGCTGGGGTGGATGTTATAGCTTGCGTGGGGCGTTGGCTGTTGCTGTTGTTGGGAGTGCTGCTCACAGCGGAGGTCTCTGAGGAACTCATGGTGAGCTCATATAGTGGTTGACGTTGAGTGGAGTATTACTGATCCCAGCAATATACACACTGACTGGCAGAGTACACAATGCTATATAGTGTGCTGGGTGAGCGGTGTACACAGAGTGGCAGTAAACACAATGCTATATTGTGTGGCTGAGCGAGCGGTGTACTACTGTTCCCAGCAGACACAGATTTGCAGTAAACACAATGCTATATAGTGTGCTGGGTGAGCGGTGTACACAGAGTGGCAGTAAACACAATGCTATATAGTGTGGCTGAGCGAGCGGTGTACTACTGTTCCCAGCAGACACAGAGTGGCAGTAAACACAATGCTATATAGTGTGCTGGGTGAGCAGTGTACACAGAGTGGCAGTAAACACAATGCTATATAGTGTGGCTGAGCGAGCGGTGTACTACTGTTCCCAGCAGACACAGAGTGGCAGTAAACACAATGCTATATAGTGTGCTGGGTGAGCGGTGTACACAGAGTGGCAGTAAACACAATGCTATATAGTGTGGCTGAGCGAGCGGTGTACTACTGTCCTCAGCAGACACAGAGTGGCAGTAAACAGAATGCTATATAGTGTGGCTGAGCGAGCGGTGTACTACTATTCCCAGCAGACACAGAGTGGCAGTAAACACAATAATGCTATATAGTGTGGCTGAGCGAGGTACACAGAGTGGCAGTAAACAGAATGCTATATAGTGTGGCTGAGCGAGCGGTGTACTACTATTCCCAGCAGACACAGAGTGGCAGTAAACACAATAATGCTATATAGTGTGGCTGAGCGAGGTACACAGAGTGGCAGTAAACAGAATGCTATATAGTGTGGCTGAGCGAGCGGTGTACTACTATTCCCAGCAGACACAGAGTGGCAGTAAACAGAATGCTATATAGTGTGGCTGAGCGAGCGGTGTACTACTATTCCCAGCAGACACAGAGTGGCAGTAAACACAATAATGCTATATAGTGTGGCTGAGCGAGGTACACAGAGTGGCAGTAAACAGAATGCTATATAGTGTGGCTGAGCGAGCGGTGTACTACTATTCCCAGCAGACACAGAGTGGCAGTAAACAGAATGCTATATAGTGTGGCTGAGCGAGGTACACAGAGTGGCAGTAAACAGAATGCTATATAGTGTGGCTGAGCGAGCGGTGTACTACTATTCCCAGCAGCGACACAATGACTGGGGGGACCCTGGCTAGCGTGGCTGGAGCGCGAACTACCCTGCCTGCCTATCCAAAGCTAAACCCACAGACAAATGGCGGAGATATGACGTGGTTCGGGTATTTATTTACCCGAACCACGTGACAGTTCGGCCAATCAGAGCGCGTTCGGGTCCGAACCACGTGACCCGTTCGGCCAATCACAGCGCTAGCTGAACGTTCGGGGAACGTTCGGCCATGCGCTCTTAGTTCGGCCATGTGGCCGAACGGTTTGGCCGAACACCATCAGGTGTTCGGCCGAACTCGAACATCAACCGAACAGGGTGATGTTCTGCAGAACCCGAACAGTGGTGAACACTGTTCGCCCAACACTAGTAGTGACCAAAAATAACAATACGGGAGGACTTTCGAGATCCTGCTGCTTTTTAAATGAATTCACTTTAAATCCTTTAACGAGAATCTGTTATGGCGGACAAAGATGACACCACTTGCCTTTCACGAGAATCTGTTCTGGAGGGCAAGTCTGCCATCCATTCAAGTGAAAGGTATGCACTGACTGTCAGGTATAATACAATGTGCAGTCACAGATGCAGTGACACTGCACACTGTATGAATTAAAAAAGCTGTCACCGCAACACAAGTGCAGTAATAATGGGTATTACACAATGTGCAGCTGATACAGTTAGTCACTGAATGTGCTGAGCCTGGCTGGCAGTGACACTGCACACAATATGAATTACAAAATCTGCCGCCGCAACCCAAGTGCAGTAATAATGGGTATTGCACAATGTGCAGCTGACACAGGTGTGTGATTGTGATTGGCCAGGGCTGGCACTGGCAGTGGCACACAGTATGAATTATAAAAGCTGTCTATACAACACAAGTGTAGTGACACGCTGTTGCTGGGTGCTATTATAGCAATAAGATTCAGCCAGGAGCAAGCTAACAAGCCAAGAGCCTAACTAATCTTTCCCTAGGAGAAACAGTCTGCAGCAGCTCGTCCTAGTCTCACTATTGCAGGCACACGAGTGAGTGTAATGGCCGGCGGAGCCTGCCTTATATACAGGGGAGGGAGTGGCTCCAGGAGAGAGTATAGCCTAATTGGCTACAATGTGCCTGCTGACTGTGATGTAAAGGGTCAAAGTTGACCCTAATGGAGCATTATGGGGCAAATTGAACTTCCGGGAAAGTCCGCCTTCGCTTGCGAAGGCGAACCAGCCAAAGTTCGCCTGGAACCGTTCGCTGGTGAACCGTTCGGCCCATCTCTAATAATGGTTAGGATAGCAGCCTACCAAACAGTAGGCTTGGCTTTGATTCCTGGCCAATATATGTGAGTTGGCTTTTGACATCCTACAAATCCCTAAGCAAGCTCATTTTTCTCTTGGATATATCATAATGGTACATGCTAGGCTGGCTTCAGCATGTAGCATCGTAGTGTGTTGTGTTGGTGGTATAATGGTTAGGATAGCAACCTACCAAGCGATAGGCCTGGTTTCGATTCCCGGCCAATATAAGTGAGTTGGCTTTTGACATCCTACAAATCCCTAAGGAAGCTAATTTTTCTCTTGGATATATCATAATGGTACATGCTAGGCTGGCTTCAGCATGCAGCATTGTAGTGTGTTGTGTTGGTGGTATAATGGTTAGGATAGCAGCCTTCCAAGCGATAGGCCTGGGTTCGATTCCTGTCCAATGTATGTGAGTTGGCTTTTGACATCCTACAAATCCCTAAGGAAGCTATTTTTTCTCTTGGATATATCATAATGGTACATGCTAGGCTGGCTTCAGCATGTAGCATTGTAGTAATTTGTGTTGGTGGTATAATGGTTAGGATAGCAGCCTACCAAGCTGTAGGCCTGGGTTCGATTCCTAGCCAATGTATGTGAGTTGGCTTTTGACATCCTACAAATTCCTAAGCAAGCTCATTTTTCTCTTGGATATATCATAATGGTACATGCTAGGCTGGCTTCAGCATGTAGCATCGTAGTGTGTTGTGTTGGTGGTATAATGGTTAGGCTAGCAGCCTACCAAACAGTAGGCCTGGTTTCGATTCCTGGCCAATGTATGTGAGTTGGCTTTTGACATCCTACAAATCCCTAAGCAAGCTCATTTTTCTCTTGGATATATCATAATGGTACATGCTAGGCTGGCTTCAGCATGTAGCATTGTAGTGTGTAGTGTTGGTGGTATAATGGTTAGGATAGCAGCCTACAGAGCGGTAAGCCTGGGTTCGATTCCTGGGCAATGTATGTGAGTTGGCTTTTGACAGCCTACAAATCCCTAAGCAAGCTCAGTTTTCTCTTGGATATATCATAATGGTACATGCTAGGCTGGCTTCAGCATGTAGTGTTGCTGGTGGTATAGCAGTGAGGAGAGCTGTCTAAGTACCAAGCACAAGACTTGGGTTCGATTCCCAGCCAATGTATGCAAGATGTCTTTTGAAATCCTACAATTCCTTGGAAGACAAGACCCTCCTCCTCTGGAGAAGGAGGAAGAGAAAAAGGACCGAGGGAACAGTCAATAGGCTCTATGGGCTACCATTTAGCATAAAGAAGGTTCCATTTGTGGTTAGTTTATTTTTTCCGCTAGAATCTGGAATTCTGCGGAATTTCTCAAAAATCCAGCGGAATTTTCATAGCGACAGAATTATGCGCTGGCGGAATCCACAAATTCCGGTGGAACGGAATTTGCTCTTTCCGATCATCCCTATATTAGACGGTGGTTTTGCCATCGAATAGTCCCTAGTGGCGATCACCGCCGTGAGACTGATGACGGAGTTACGCTCTGTCATTCAAGCGGGGATGCGCGCGCATTGGTGCGCGGTCCCTTTCTATCCCTATTCCCAGCCACTCTCGCCAATCGGCGTGGAGCAGTCGTTAGGCAGTTAAAAGGTAAGAATCACCTACCTCAAATATGACACAAAAATAATTCATTTGGAATAAAAAATATATTTTTTTTTGTCATACTGTTTGTGAGGTAAGTGATTTTTACCCTTTAGACTGATTTTAATATTTGTATAAATTTTGGGGAGCCCCCTCTAACTTCAGTTTACCATGGACTCCCAAGGGTTATTGTGTACTACTTTCTAAATCTCCAACTTTTTCTTGATAATCGCAAATTTACGATGACACAAAAATTTGCATACATTCTCGCAATTATGGCCATATATAATTACGATTTAGACATCAAATGATTTAGTGCAATCCATTTGTAATTCTGTGTAATTTTTGTGTAATTTTGTGCAATTTTGTACCAATTTAAGCAGTTAACAACAATGCCCCCATACACGCTATTGCCACCAAAATTGCTATGTTAAGGAGAGTGGTGGGAATAAATGAAAAAAAATAACTAAATAAAAAAGGCTTTGTAGTTTTGTACTTTTTAAAAAAATCGATTATAAAAATGCAAAGGAAAAAGGAGTTTTAAAAGCATTTTTCCTTTGCATTTTTAAAATTGATTTTCTCAAAAACTACAAGGTCTTTTTGACTCGTTCCCACTCTTCTCCATAACAAACGTAGTAATTTTCGGAACAATTGCATATATGGGGGGTTTTGCTATTAACCGCTAAAGTCAGCCCAAAATGACATGAAATTGCAAAATTACGGTTCCTGTTTACATTTACAAACCAAATTAATGACGATTTACCCAAATTTTGCATTCGAATTTTGCATCGAAATTGTGAGTTACGATGCAAAAATTGCAAAATTACCATTACGCTAAATTTGTGCTCATCACTATTGGAAAGCGGCAGAACCAGAGGAAACCTGCACACTCCAGAAGGTGGTTGGACCTGCCACACTGAAAGCTTTTTACTATGGATGCCATTCTACAACCCGGGTGTGGAAGTTTCACACTCATCTGTTAATACACCCTTTCCATGGACTTATTGTACCATGAGTAGAGATGGCCCGAACGGTGCGCTGGCGAACGGTTCCAGGCGAACTTTGGGTGGTCCACGATCGCATGCGAATGCGAACTTTCCCAGAAGTTTAGTTCGCCCCCATAGTGCACCATTATGGTCAACTTTTACCCTCTACATCACAGGCAGCAGGCCCATTGTAGCCAATCAGGCGGCACTATCTCCTGGAGCCACCCCACCCCTTATATAAGGCAGGCAGCACCGGCCATTATAGTCGTTCGTGTCCCTGTAGTAATTAGTGAAGGGAAAGCTGCTGGCAGACTCTCATAGGGAAAGATTAGTTGTGCTCTTGTAAGCTTGTTAGCTGGCTGAGTCTTATTCCTAAAATAGCACCCCACAACAGCTCTTTTGAGAGCTAATCTTGTTCTTATGGGTTTTTTTTCCCCTGCACCTTCCTCCTCCTCCCTCCTCGTCTTTTCTTCCAGGGATTTGTAGGATGTGAAAAGCCAGCTTACATACATTGGCCAGGAATCTGACCCAGGTCAACTGCTTTAAAGGCAGCTATGCTCACCACTATACCACCAACACTACCTGCTGAAGCCAGTCTAGCATGTACCATTGTGATATACCCAAGAGAAAAATGAGCTTGCTTAGAAATTTGTAGGATGTCAAAAGCAACCTCACATACATTGGCCAGGAATCAAACACAGGTCAACTGCTTTGAAGGCAGCTATGTTCACCACTATACCACCAACACTACATGCTGAAGCTAGCCTAGCATGTACCATTGTGATATACCCAAGAGAAAAATGAGCTTGCTTAGGGATTTGTAGGATGTCAAAAGCAACCTCACATACATTGGCCAGGAATCAAGCCCGGGTCAACTGCTTTTAAGGCAGCTATGCTCACCACTATACCACCAACTCTACATGCTGAGACTTCTTGGAGCAGACTTACTTCCTCCCTCCAAAAGACGCACATACATCCCCATAAAATAATTCAACAGCATCTGCATGCACAGTCTCTGTGGCACAATCGGTTAGCACATTCAGCTGTTAACTGAAAGGTTGGTAACTCAAGCCCACCCAGGGACAGCCTCGCCTTTTGCATTCAACAGTTGTCCAAAGAGAACCACAAATAGCCATGCAGAATCATCTCTTTATCTCTCTGGGCTTGAACCACCAACCTTTTGGTTAACAGCTGAACACGCTAACTGATTGCACCACAGGGACTGTGCACACAGTTGTTGCTAAATGATTTTATGTGGATGCATGTGTGTCTTGTGGAGGGAGGTAAAAAGTCTGCTCCAAGAAGTATAACGACACTTTAAACAAAAACCATATATATCAAATTTCTACGGTTTCCACAGCCCTGTAAGAGAAAATGTAATAAGGGCCCTGCCGTAACATAGATATTACGGTAGCTAATGTATGTGAGGTTGCTTTTGACATCCTACAAATCCCTAATCAAGCTCACTTTTCTCTTGGGTATATCACAATGGTACATGCTAGGCTGGCTTCAGCATGTAGTGTTGGTGGTATAGTGGTGAGCATAGCTGCCTTCAAAGCAGTTGACCTGGGTTTTATTCCCGGCCAATGTATGTGAGGTTGCTTTTGGCACCCTACAATTCCATGGAAGACAAGACAAGAGGAGGAGGAGGGATTATACTGCCTGATTGATGTATACACATGCAAGATGTGTGAAAGCACTTAAGGCCTGCAATTTAGCATTCAATGTGATTTCTGCCCTTAAAACGCTGCTTTGCTTTGAATTTTCACCAGGACTTTTAGCATGTATTCCACTCCGCCATGCCCCCCTCCAGGTGTTAGACCCCTTGATACATCTTTTCCATCACTTTTGTGGCTAGTATAATTTTTTCTAGTTTTCCAAGTTTGCCTCCCCATTGAAGTCTATTGCGGCTCTCGACAGTTCGCGCGAACCAAGTTCGCAAACCGAAAATCGGAGGTTCGGGCCATATCTAACCATGGGGGCTTCCTGTTCCCTTCTGCATTTTTACATATTCTGAAGAATCTGTTGACTTTCCAGACCTCCGTGGGGGGGCTTATGCATATGATTCTGTCGGCGTACTCTGCCGCAGTGTCACATGATGGGGATTTTGGGCAGTGCAATGCTGTGGGGGCGGGGCATCAGACTGCCAATAGACATCTCAAGTGTAAAACTGGTTGCATCTGAAAGAAGCCAATAGGAGCCAGACTTGAGTCAGAACACCTGATCTGCAATATTGTTCTGGGTCTGTGTTTCACACAGAGGATCAACATAGTAGATAGTCCAACAGCCTTTTTACAGGATTTATGATGGCTGCCTGCAGTTCCCTCTAATTACATTCCCTCAACACTTTGTGAAGGCATTTACCAGCCTGCTAATTGTCTACTTTCCTGCACATAGTCTGGTCAAGTACTTAAAGGATACCCGAAGTGACATGTAACATAATGAGATAGACTTGTGTATGTACAGTGCCTAGCACACAAATAACTATGCTGTGTTCCTTTTTTCTTTCTCTGCATGAAAGAGTTAAATATCAGGTATGTATTCACAATTACAAAAAAGATGGCTCCAAATACTCTTGTTTTGAAAAGTGGAAGAAACAGTGCCAAAAAGGGGAGGGGTAGGGAGAGGGGTGGGAATGGTTTTAGGGTTAAACGGGAGGGGGTTAAAGGGGTGCTGTTAAGGTGGGAGGGTAGGGATGTTTTTCGTAGATTACAACTGGCAAAGTAACCTGTTTTATGTGTGCAGCGGATGTGATTTTCAAATAACCTCTGTAACTATTTTATATCGTTAAGAATATTGTACCACACATAATTTTGATCTCAAGCAAAAACAAGTGAGCTGTACGTCATGTAAAATTGAAAATGCTGTAATCGTATGAAAACTTTTAAAACCAAATAAAACATTTAAAAAAAATATATATCAGGTATGTAAGTGGCTGACTCAGTCCTGACTCAGACAGGAAGTGACTACAGTGTGACCCTCATTGATAGAAAATTCCAACTATAAATCACTTTCCTAGCAGAAAATGGCTTCTGAGAGCAAAAAAGAGGTAAAAAGAGGAATTTCTTATCAGTGAGGGTCACACTGCAGTGTTGCTTGCAAAAATTTGCCTAAGTCATTTTCGCATCGAAAATTCCGTTTTCGAATTCGGTGAATTTTTGCAAAAATCTTTAGAAATATTTGCGTTTTCAACCAGCATCAAAAATTGTATGCGGACGCTTATGCGGAAAAATGTCTGCAATAATCCGCATGTAAATTCATTCTATGCGGACGCTTATGCCTTTATGCGGAAAAATGTCCACAATAATACGCAAGAAACTTCTCTGTATGCGGACGCTAATGCCCTTATGTGGAAAAAAATGTCCGCAATAATACACAAGTAGTGCGAAAATAACGGGCATTAGGCGAAAATTAACGCAAAAAAATTCAAAGGAAAATTTGCCTGTCGAAACGAAATTAGGCGAAAATTCAGCAAAAATTCAGCAAAAAAAATTTTTTGCATTTTCGCTCATCACTGTCACACTGTAGTCACTTCCTGTCTGAGTCAGGACTGAGACAGCCACTTACATACCTGATATTTAACTCTTTCAGGCAGAAAAAAAAAGGAACACAGCATAGCTATTTGTGTGCTTGGCACTGTACATACCATTGTCTATCTCATCATATCACATGTCACCTCAGGTATCCTTTAAATTCAACCAGCTGAAGGTAGAGGTAGTAGAGGAGCCATCCTTGAAATGACAATATTTATCCGGCTAAAACATTAATACAAATTGTACGTTTCTATCCGAAGCAGAAAAGCACACTCACATTGGTGATAGTGAGGGAGAAGTCAGTGCGGACTCGGAGGTTGATCACCGTTTCGCTCAGTCAAGCATTTCATCAGGACATTGGACCAGACTATGTGAACTAAATAAGGTACTGCAATGTCTGACGAGCACTAACTCTAGTAAAGACTAGTTAGAGTCAGAACAAACCATCTGTTGGTTTCAACCTCGATTTCCTGTCTCATTCTAACCTATTATTTTGTTGAACATGCTGCAATTACTTGTTACAAAGATGTACTTTTTAATTTAAAAGTCTATGTAAACTAGCATGGGATTGTGCATTTTGTTTTTTACTTTAGAGTTTGCTTCACCTGTTCTTGCGTCATCAAATTAGACTTAATGTTCAGTTCTGGTCTCAGGAGAATGATGTAACATTTGGGGATGAAGATGCAGCCCAGGAGTCCAGCACTGGAGGCCAAGATGGAGAAGACCTCCACAGCCACCATGTACTTCCCTTTGGTGCTGAGGTAGGCTGGGATGAAGGAGATCCAAACACTGCAGAAGACCAGCATGCCGAAGGTGATGTACTGAGCTTCATTGAAGGCGTCCGGAAGTTTCCTGGCCAAATATGCTACAATAAAGCTCAACACAGCTAAACATCCCATGTAGCCGATCACAGCATAGAAAGCAGTAACAGAGGCCTCGTTACACTGAAATATCATCTTTCCAATTTCTACCTTGGTGTTATATTCCAGATACGGTGGAGAGATGGTCAACCAGAAGATGCAGATCATAACCTCCCCAGAAGAACACACCATCAGAAGAGATACAGAAAAATGTCTACCCAGGCATCTCCTTAGTGTCCAGCCTGGTCTGGTAGCTCTAAAAGCCAAGACAACAGTGACTGTTTTAGAGAAAACCGAAGACACTGAAATGGTACAAAGAACCCCCATAGCCACTTGTCGTAAAAGACAAGACTCCTTGGTGGGAAGTCCAATGAACAGCAGAGGACACAAGAAGGACAAGATCAGTGAGAGGAGAAGGACCATACTGACATTTCGATTATTGGCTTTTACAACAGCTGTCTCTTTGTGTTTGGCAAACAGACCAACCACAACACAAGTCAAGAAACATAGAAAAAGTGCAGCAAGAACAAAACACGATCCAAGTGTATCTCCATAAGATAGGAACACAATAGTCCTTGGAACACACGTGTCTCTTCTCTCATTAGACCAGCTGTACTCCGGGCACTTCAAGCATCTCTCCATATCTACAAAACAAAAACTATCAGTAAAAAATAAAGAAAAAATATTCTTGAGAATTAAAGAAGATCAAAGCAGTGTCATGAGAATATTACATGATGTGCTCCTGCTTCCTCATGCATGCCTGAATGTGCTGCTGCAGTGTCTGATGCAACTACTAGCATATTCCTGTATCCACTCTTACCTGTCTGGACTTTACTTCAGTGTCTCCTACTCCCATACTAACTCCTCTCCAGGCCTGCTGTGTGTTGTATTGTGTACCTCAAGGCTCTGTCCTTGGACCTTTCATCTCCATTTACATTCATGGTCTGGGAAAGTTAGTAAGCTCTTTTGGTTTTCAATATCACCCCAAGCTGATGACACCCAAATCTATTTATCAGCTTCTGACCTATCTACAATCAGGGATGCTCATCCGGATTTAGGGTATCTGAACTACCCAGAAAATCCGAACTTTTTCCGCTATCCGAACTCGGATTCGGATCCTGGATAGCTGTGTAAATACGAATAGCACTATCCGAGTTAACTCAGACATCTATCTGAATTCCGGAATCCGGTCGGATACTTAGGTTGGATATCCAAATCCGGATACGGTAACCATGGAGATGACTCCATGACTTAATTGAGCCAATCAGAGGGCTCCCAGCCTAAGCCCTAGCAACCAATCACAGAAGAGAACCCCGCAAGCCCCTCCTGTACAGTATATAAGGAGGGGTGCTACGATGATAAATCTCATCCTTGCTTGTGACTGCTCACTGAGAGACATCTCCAGTGCTGCTGGCCTAGCAAGTGCTGTATACAGAAATAAACCTAACGTTTTGAGTGCTAAACACCTTCACTAGACTATTGTTCTATTGATTTTTAGTTAGCTAGCTTGTGTAATTGTTTGATTTTATTCAGTGACAGTCAGACTCTGTGCAGCAGCAGCTGCTAGTTAGGTCCTGTGTCTGTGTGTGTGCTGCGCACAGGCCAGGCCTGCTGCTGGCCTGATATTAGCCTTAGCTACAGTATAGGTTAGGGAATTGGATTACTGTGTTATTGTGTAGTTAGTACTGCAGTGCTAGTTAGTTGTTAGAATAGTACTGTGTTAGCTTACTACAGAGTACTGCAGTGCTGCTGTGCTGAGCAGTGTCAGTGTGACAGTTAGACAGTTAGTGTGCACTGTCTTCTACTCTGCTGTCTGTCACTCCGTGCTGATTTTCTTTAAAGTCCAACCCCGATTTTAATAAAGTACAAGTACCCCACATCATCTGGTGACATCATCACATATAAGTTGTACTATGTTTACTGGCACAGGCAGCTGAAGGAGGGGCAGCAAGGCCAAGAGGAGAGGGAGCAACATTGTGGTCACCATCAGCAGTTCTGCCACGTCAGTGTCCATTCTGCCGCTACCCACTGGCCGTCCAGCTGTTAGGGGGAGTCACGCTGCAGAGACGCAGCAGCGTGTAGTGGCCATTTTCCAGCTGATGGTGGATGAGCAGGCCACCATCAGCTCTACAACTGAGACCTCCACCCCCACCAGCACTCATGTTCGCAGCAAGCTGGCAGTGGTCAGACTCGGAGCACCAGAACCCCCTCTGCCACTCCTGCCGACAATGAGGCCTGTTCAGCCAGCCAGTCCTCAGTGGCCTCCTCTGCTCCCTCCGCCGCTTTCCTTGCAAGGAAAAAACGCTGCCAGAGACTGTTGGGCAAGTCTTTCCCTGTTGTTGGCAAGAGGGGAACATGAAGTGGCTGGGAATCACTATGCCTGCCTTTCCACCCTTTACCACCACCACAACCTCCTGGCTCCTCCTGATTGTTAACTATTACTAACTAAGCCGCCTGGTTCAAAAAATTTTTACAGCCGTGGTACCAACGGTAGGTGCCACAGACTTAGTACAATCTCTGGCATGCTCATGGCACATGTTACACCTGCTGCTGCTGCATTGCCCTGCTCCTGCTGCCTGTGCTGCTCCCACCACTGCTGCTGTGCTAATACCACCTATATTTAACCCAAAACACAATTGCTGTGTAATTTTTTTGAGGTGTCTGGGCTGAAAACTGTCATGTCCCAGTTGTGTGGTTGGACTTTGGACACAATGTGAGCTGCATGACCGCTGTCTGGAACCTAGTCCTGATGTTAATTTACAGCCATTTTTTGTTGTATTTTACCTCCCCACATAATCAATTGGTGTTTCTCTTAAAAAAAAAAAAAAAAAAAAAAAAAACATGATGCTTCATGCATCATTTACTTTAAAAAAACGTTTTGGAAGCAATTTAAAGGCCACTTCCGGTTTTCTATACAGATATCCAAATTAATTTGGGTTTACCCGGATAATGGGTTCGGATATCCGATTCTATTTGGATACCAGAACGTTCAGATTCGGATATCCGATTCAGATCTGGATTTCTAGCTATCCGGATCCGAATCAATTCGGATTTTAAAAAGGGGTATCCGAGCATCCCTGTGTAAAGAATAGCGGAGATGCCGCCGCATGGGCAAGCGGCATCGTGGCCATCTCCACGTTCCAGCCGGCGGCTTCTGCCGCACAGCAACATGCTGCTGGTTCGCCTGGTCCTTCTAGTGCACACAGATTGAGAGCTACGCGCGCGTTAGGCGACAGGACCTTTATGCAAGTAAAAGGGGAGCTAATCAAACCGGTCAGCTGACTCCAGCTATGCTCCGGATTGGCTGAGTGACTGGGGCGGCACTGTGGAGCGCTCTGGGTATTTATAGGACTTGCCTGTCTGTTGCAAGTTGTCTGCTGTTGTGAATGCTTACGTGTGAGCGCTCAGACCCTAGTCAGATCTTACAGTGTGTTAGAACCAGCCGGAGCTGGGAATTCACACTGAGTCAGATTCCGTTGATAGCTTTAAGTACTATTGTATTGTAAGACTTGTGTACAATTCTTTAGTCTAGTTCCCAGGTGTTGAAACCAAGGACTTCACACCTAGACTAGGATATTGCTATATTGCTACTGTTCATCTGTTAGTCTAGTTCCCAGGTGTTGAAACCAAGGACTTCACACGTAGACTAGGATATTGCTATATTGCTACTGTTCATCTGTTTGTCTAGTTCCCAGGTGTTGAAACCAAGGACTTCACACCTAGACTAGGATATTGCTATATTACTACTGTTTATCTGCTATGATATCTCACCTTTCTGACTACTCTCTTGCTTACTGATTCGGTACTTCTGCCTATCTGATAACTGTTGCCGACACTGCCTGTAACTGGATACTGAATCAGTCTTCTGCCTCTGTACTATATCTGTCCGTTCGTTGCTGACCTTGCTTGTCTAACCTTTCTGCCCTCACTAGTGGGTCTTGCCACTAGTGAGGGAATACTTTAGGGCTGTCACCTCACCCTTAGGTGATCAGCCTTGCTGTACTGTCTGCGACACTTGCTCCTCAGGTGCCTGTTAGCTGCAAGCAAAGTCTGTTGATCACCTGCTCCTCAGGAGATCATCTTGCAGCACAGTCAGTGGCTCCTGCTCCTCCGGAGTCCACTGGCTGCAGTACAGTCCGATTCCCTTGCTCCTCAGGGAATCCTTGCCTGTAGTACAGTCATAATCACTCATTCTATCTGTGACCACCCTTGCAGCACAGTCAGTGGGCCCTGCTCCTCAGGTGTCCACTGGCTGCAGTACAATCTGAATTCCCTGCTCCTCAGGGAATTCTTGGCTGCAGTACAGTCTGTATTCCCTGCTCCTCAGGGGATCCTAGGCTATAGCCTAGTCTTGATCACCTGCTCTTCAGGTGATCATACTCTCAAGCACCGTCAGTGTTCCCTGCTTCTCAGGTGTCCACTGGCTGTAGTGCAGTCTGAATACCCTGCCCCTCAGGGGATCCTTGGCTGCAGTATTGTCTGTATCTCCCGCTCCTCGGGAGATAAGTTCTCCAATTACTGTTGCATCAAACAGAATACCACATTAGGTGTCCTGTGTCTAGCTATACTAGTATTATTGGTGATTCTGCAGATCACCACATAATCAGGTATAGCATCTGTATTATTGGTGATGCTGCAGATCACCAATAATCAGAAAAATCTGACACCAATTGTTACACCCAGTCTACAAAATTAGCTTGAGTCCCTGACTGTCTATCTGCTGTCTCTACATTCATATCATATTGTTTTCTTAAACTTAAAATGGAGATTTTGTGATATTTCCAACTTCTCTCTCTGCTCTCCCACCCATAGTGACAATTAATATAGAAACCACCCCAACCTCAACTCCTAAACATATCTGTTTGTGTGTAATTCTGGACGCTGGGCTCTCATTTAGACCACATATTAACACATTAACTACCTCCTGCTACTTCCATCTCAAGAACAATTCCAGAATCTATCCCTTCCTTTCACAGGAGGCATCTAAATTCTTGTACATGTTCCAATCATACAGTATCCCTCTGGACTATTGTAGCACCCTACTCTGCAGTATACTAAAACCAGACTGGCCCCTCTCCAGTCCCTACAGTACTCTGCTGCCCTTCTTATCCACTTCTCCTCTCATCCTCTGACGCAGTTCCTTCCTGTAAATCTCTCTCGCTACATATTACCAAAGGATCCAGTTTAATCTCCTCATCCTATCATACAAAACTCTACATAAGTGGTCACCTCCTTACATTTCCACACTAACCTCCAGATACCTCATGCCTGAAACCTTTACTCGTCCCAGGAGACTCTCTTGTCTGCTACTAGCTGCATCACTCATGTCCTCTCACTCCTGCATCTGGTGGGAATCACCTCTCAGGAGCATCAGAGAGGGATCTATCTGTTGGTCGATCTGATGGCAAATCGACCAGTGTATGGCTACCTTAAAAGGGACATCAGTGAGCCGTAGGCACTGAGTTACTGTTTATTTCTGTATTTTTGAGGCACCATGTTTAGCTAACCCAACTTTTAGCCTTCTTATCCAAGGTGGCACTGCACCCTCCCCCCTCTCTTGAAAAATTTTAACCATAAGGTTATGGATCTAATATTGCCAAGAGCTATATTCAATGTTCTGTTGGAGGTTCCCCAAGATCTGGCAGTCAGCAGTTTATCAGAGATGGAGAAATCACGTAGATGTTCATCTCGTTTTTTTTTTTGTCAAGATTCTGTCAAGAGACATCAGACGATCAAACTTGTTTTTGTTTTAAATTGGATTATTCCCTGCCTTGTGTAAGCCTTGAGAAAATGGGACATTTCCTCAAAAGGTGGATTTCATTCATCACCTAGCATCTGCTTTAGACACTAAAGGTCAGGCCCTGATTCATATTACAGGATCCTATAGGCACAAATGTCCTTGCTCCCTAGACTTCACCTTCCATGAACCTACAAACTCCCACCGCATCGCATGTGTGCTGGCTGTCCCAGCTGTCACTTTTCCCTTACTTCTCTTCCCCAACATAGGTAGCTACAGGTGCCCCTTAATATTAGGTAGCCGGAGGTACCCTCAGTATAAAGTAGCTAGTGGTGCCCCCTACTGAAGGGAGATCTTGTCAGTGAAATCCCAAGAGCTGGGTGAGTAAGCTTTCATTCACTCTCTCATAAGGAGTCTACATAGATAAGGCCGGAGGGAGGCACTTGGGGAGGAGAGTGAGCCGCCTTAACATCATCATACGTCTTTAGGTTCATGCCTACAGTGCCTTACGGTAAGGTTTATCTCCACCCTTGCTGCTTCCCTGCCAGAGGATTGTGGACACTAAAAGGTCTAAGCAGTATGAAGAATGCAGGTACGATATTCCATCTTTCTGAAGCGTTATGAATGAGGTAGACCCGTAGGATTATACAGTGATATTTACGCTCTCACCAGTGGCGTTAGTGATCTCTCCTTCTGGGCACGGGGCACAGTCATAGCAGCACCTGTTGAATCCTTCCTTAGGATTTCTGTGATATCCCGGGAGGCAGCTCACACTGCACACAGAGCTGGGCGGAGTCTGGGAGGGAATAAAGAACTCGTCATTTATCATTGAAAGCAGCATAACACGGGATCCGTTGAAAAGGGAGCCTGAGCTGCCTGTATGAAAAGGGCACCTCCATAGACATCAATGTTATTTCTGCAAATTTGGGCTACAAGGTGGTGAAAAGGGCACCAAAGTTTCGTCATAGGTTAGAAGTGGGCGCCCCTTTGTAGCCCTTATTTTTTATTCAGCTACAAGGTTTTCGGCAACAAGGTTTTTTATTCTGCTACAAAAGGGCACCCTTTTACAGGCAAGATTTTTGATTTGGTGGTGCAGGGGGGGTTAGCAATAGGCATCACAAATGGTGGTGGTGGGGGGGGGGGGTCTTAGGGTTAGGCACCACTAGGGGGGTAAGGGTTAGGCACCACCGGGGGGACATAGGGTTAGGTACCACCAGGGAAGTCTTAGGGTAAGTCACCACCTGGGTGGTCTTAGGGTTAGGCACCACCTGGGGGGTCTTAGGGTTAGGCACCACCAGGGGAGTCTTAGGGTTGGCACCACCAGGGGAGTCTTAGGGTTAGGCACCACCTGGGGGGTCTTAGGGTTAGGCACCACCTGGGGGTCTTAGGGTTAGGCACCACCTGGGGGGGGTCTTAGGGTTAGGCACCACCTGGGGGGTCTTAGGGTTAGACACCACCAGCAGAGTGTCAGGAACCTGCCCCGTGGCAAGCCTGCAGATACGGTTCCCAACTTCGGGTTTGACCAGATCGAGAGGGGAGCAGCCTTATTTAACCTACAACAAGTCTGTCTCCCCTCAAAGCACTTCTCACTGCCACCACTAGCTGCCGCTAGACACTTCCACTCTGCTGTCAAGTGATCTGCACGCAATCCGTGTTTTCGTAGTCGGGTCAGCTTTGCGCTTTAGGCCGAATATGGGAACACCACGCACACACACACAGTACAATCGTACAGTAGCACGGCACAATCAGGCACGGACTTTGCAACGTAAATTACACTTAGTGATGGGCCGAACCTCCGATTTTCGGTTTGCAAACCCTGTTCGCGAACTTCCACGGAAGGTTCGGTTTGCACGAACTTCCGCAAACCGCAATAGACTTCAATGGGGAGGCAAACTTTGAAAACTAGAAACATTTATGCTGGCCAGAAAAGTGATGGAAAAGCTGTTTCAAGGTGTCTAACACCTGAGATCTTTCAGTGACTACAAGAGAGGAAAAACATTTTTCAAAAAGACCTTATAGTTTTTGAGAAAATCATTTTAAAATAACTCCTTCTGACCGTTGGAAAATTAACCACTTCACCACTGAGGGGTTTTACCCCCTGACCACCAGAGCAATTTTCACCTTTCAGCGCTCCTTCCATTCATTTGTCTATAACTTTATTATTACTTATCCCAATGAAATGAACTATATCTTGTTTTTTTTTGCCACCAATTAGGCTTTCTTTAGGTGGGACATTATGCCAAGAATTATTTTATTCTAAATGTGTTTTAATGGGGAAATAGGAAAAAATGTGGGAAAAAATTATTATTTTTCAGTTTTTGGCCATGATAGTTTTTAAATAAAGCATGCTACTGTAATTAAAACCCATGAAATGTATTAACCCATATGTCCCGGTTATAAAACCATTTAAATTATGTCCCTATCACAATGTTTGGCGACAATATTTTATTTGGAAATAAAGGTGCATTTTTTTCAGTTTTGCATCCATCCCTAATTACAAGCCCGCAGTTTATAAAGTAACAGTGTTATACCCTCTTGACATAAATATTTAAAAAGTTCAGTCCCTAAGGTAACTATTTATGTTTTTTTTTTATTGTATTTTTTTTTTTTTTTATTACAAAAAAAAAATAAAAATTGGGGAGTGTGGGAGGTAATGAGTTAATTTATTGTGTAAATGTAATGTTTGTATATGTAAAATGCTTTTAGGGTGTAGTTTACTATTTGGCCACAAGATGGCCACAGAGTGTTTGTTTACATGCGACCTGTAAGCGTCCGGAAGGACGCTTACAGGAAGCAGTAGGAGGCTGGGAGACGCACAATGATCTCGCTGTTTCTGAAAGAAGCAGCAGATCATTGCGGGGGCTAGATCAATGAACGGGAATGGATTTTCCCGTTCATTGATCTCCGGGCGAGCGGGCGGCGGCGCGCACGAGCGGCGGGAGCGCGGACAGCGGCGGTAGCGCGGAAGGTACGGATTTCTCCGTCCCTGGTTTTTTAGGAGGGAAAAAAGGGGCGGAGAAATTCGTACCGCTGGGGGTAAAGTGGTTAAACGCCCGCCGACTTTAGCAGTTAATAGCAAAGCCCCTTTGAAAGCTAGAAACACCAAACTTGTAGGAAATGTTAAAGGGAAACTATGGCGGAAAATTGTACAATTTAAAATATGTGCAAACATATACAAATAAGAAGTCTGTTTTTTTTCCAGAGTAAAATGAGCCACAAATTACTTTTCTCCTATGTTGCTGTAACAGTAGCTAGTAGAAATCTGACAGAAGCGACAGGTTTTGGACTAGTTCATCTCTTCATGGGGGGATTTTCAGGGATTTATTTATTTTCAAAAGCACTTAGTGAATGGCAGTTGCTCTGTCTAACTGCCAAAAAACTGTGTAGCGAGCAGGGAGGCTGGCCAGCATCATTGTTTAAATCCTTTTTCTGGAATATCTTTATAAAGAATAAAAGCCATGCTGAGAATCCCCTATGAAGAAATCGACTAGTCCAAAACATGTTTTTGTGACCCTAGGCTATGACCTCTTTGGCCTAGGGGCCCCACCAGTTATGATCCCCCTAACAGTTCCTACACTGCTAGAAAATGTGCCACTGCTGAGCCATTGCCCTTTGAAATGGTGTGAGATTTCCCACGCCAATATCCACGGTAAACGATCCAACGAACAATGTATCCTCTTATGTTGCATTCTTCAATTAAGTTGATTGAAGATCTCCGACGCTTCCCACATAGTAGAAAATGCTATAGCTGCCGGCTCCTGCTGTCTCTCCCCACCTCCTCACCTGTCACCCTCACCTAGCCTGGCACCCGGTGCACCCATGAGTGCCAGGCTAGGTGAGGGTGACAGGTGCAGGCAGGTGGGGAGGGACAGCTGTGGAACCGGCAGCTTCACGTCCTGCTCAGGACACATTCTCTGCTATACTAACAGTTCATGAATCATTTGGTTCTATTTAATGAATCGGTTCTTTTTTTTATGAATCGGCTAATTTTACTTTGAAACTTTAAAATAGATTTTCTCAAAAAGTATAAGGTCTTTTTGAAAAAAATTGTTTCCTCTTGTTCCCACTATTCCACTTAACATTTCCAACAATTTTGGTGCTTTTACTATGTAAGGGGACTTTGCTATTAACCGCTAAAGTCGGGGGCCATTAAAGTCTATGGGCGAACCGAACTTTGAAAAAAGGTTCCCGGTTCTCTGCGAAGGCGAACCACCCTAAGTTCGCCTGGAACCGTTCGCCAGCGAACCGTTCGGCCCATCTCTAATTACACTGCAGTCTCTCTAGGCTATGAGCGTTAGCTTGGTACAGCAGGAGTCACACTTATTAAATAACAATTTAATATTCCAGAAAAAAAAGTGGAACAATGCAGAAAATAATATATACAAAAGATTTACAAAAACAAAGTAAAAATTACAAAATAAAAATTACAAAGATACACACAAGACAGTTTGCATAAAATAACAGGGAAATAAATGTTACCAGCATATACAGAGCGTTGTTTGCGGGAGAACGCAGTTAACGGCCATGGCTGCAATTTATGTTCGTCAGAATCTCCACCATTGAAATTGCCCAAATAAACAGGTTTTTGTGACCCTAGGCTATGACCTCTTTGGCCTAGGGTCCTGCAACTCACCAGTTATGATCCCCCTAACAGTTCCTACAATGCTAGAAAATGTGCCACTGCTGAGTCATTGCCCTTTGAAATGGTGTGAGATTTCCCACGCCAATATCCACGGTAAACGATCCAACGAACAATGTATCCTCTTATGTTGCGATCTTCAATTAAGTTGATTGAAGATCTCTGATGCTTCCCACATAGTAGAGAATGCGTCCTTTCAGACGCATAGCTGCCGGCTCCTGCTGTCTCTCCCCACCTCCTCACTTGTCACCCTCACCTAGCCTGGCACTCAGTGCACCCATGGGTGCCAGGCTAGGTGAGGGTGACAGGTGCAGACAGGTGGGGAGATACAGCAGCTGAGCCGGCAGCTTCACGTTCTGCTCAGGACGTATTCTCTGCTATACTAACAGTTCATGAATCATCCGGTTCTTTTCAATGAATCGGTTCTTTTTTTATGAATCGGATCATTTTACTTTGAAACTTTAAAATTGATTTTCTCAAAAAGTATAAGGTCTTTTTGAAAAAAAAATGTTCCTCTTGTTCCCACTATTCCACTTAACATTTCCAACAATTTTGGTGCTTTTACTATGTAAGGGGACTTTGCTATTAACCGCTAAAGTTGGCGGCCATTAAAGTCTATGGGCGAACCAAACTTTGAAAAAAGGTTCCCGGTTCTCTGCGAAGGCGAACCACCCTAAGTTCGCCTGGAACCGTTCGCCGACGAACCGTTCGGCCCATCTCTAATCACACTGCAGTCTCTCTAGGCTATGAGCGTTAGCTTAGTACAGCAGAAGTCACACTTATTAAATAACAATTTAATATTCCAGAAAAAAAAGTGGAACAATGCAGAAAATAATATATACAAAAGATTTACAAAAACAAAGTAAAAATTACAAAATAAAAATTACAAAGATACACACAAGACAGTTTGCATAAAATAACAGGCACATAAATGTTACCAGCATATACAGAGCGTTGTTTGCGGGAGAACGCAGCTTCTGACCAGTAGTCGGGGCAGCTCTAGCGTCTTTGCTATCTCCAAGGAGCTACCCGCTGTGACTATCCTAGGCCACTTATATAGTCCGCAGTGTGGCCCGGGGGTATTTAATGTTCAGTCCCAAAACTAATGCAATCTCTCAGATTGTCATATCCTTTCTGTGATATGCAACCTTCAAAGCTTTCCTGTTTTTACACATAGACTTCAAACCACCTCACACACTTCCATTAGGCTGTCATATGTAAACTTCAAACGTTCCTGTGTTAGCTTCCACTGTCCAGACTCATTTTAGTCTGGATTGTATTTTGGCTTGTTTACATATACACAAAGTTCAAAGCAATGCAACACCTTTGCAGGATGCAGGACAAAAGAGGGGCTCATTATCTAATTACCTCTTTCCTTGCTGGGAGGACAGGTTACAGGTGACAAAGCAAAGTATACATATGAGACAGTATTCGGACCAAAGGGTAGCTATTCAGACCAAAGGGTAGCCGATCACCTGTATATGCTTCAAAGCAACTGTCTGATTAAGTGTTTCCTAATTAGAAGCAGACAATGGTAGCTTCTCCTGCTGGACAATGAATGCAGAGTTAATTTACATTTACATACAGGAACTCACATGAAGCCCACTGGCAGACTAGTATACATACGCACATCTGACAGAATACACAGCGGACATAAAAATGGAAAATATGGCTTCTGTATTATCCCAACATCAGAACTAGCTGCGATATCATGACACAGAGTCTTAGGGTTAGGCACCACCTGGGGGTCTTAGGGTTAGGCACCACCAGTGGGGGTTAGGGATAGGGGAGGGTTCTGTGGGAGAGTAGGGAGAAGGTAGGTCATAATAATCACCAGGTGGTGTCTTAGGGTTAGGCACCTCCAGGGAGGTGTTAGGGTTAGGCTCCACCAGGGAGGGTATGGTTAGGCAATATCAGGGGAGGGTTCTGTGTGAGAGTAGGGAGCAGTTAGGTCATAGTAATCACTTTTCTTAGCTATATCTAGAGCCCTTTTACAGCCCAACAAATTTTGCCTATAACAGCATCCTTTTTATAAACTAAAATTAGATTTTTCGGCTACACCAGGCACCCTTTGTAGTCGAATTTAGCATATATGGGCTACACAGGACACCCTTTGTAGCTGAATTTGGCATATGGGCTACACCTGGTGCCCTTTGTAGCCAAATTTGGCATATGTGGGCTACATCAGGTGTCTATTGTAGCCGGATTTGACATATATGGGCTACACCAGGCACCCTTTGTAGCCAAAATTGGCATATATGGGCTACACCAGGCACCCTTTTTGTAGCCGAATTTGACATATATGGGCTACACCGGGAACCCTTTGTAGCTGAATTTGGCACTTGAAGATCACAGGAGCTATAGGTTTTAAACATTATATCCTTTGGATTTTTTAGAGACTAGCCCTGTTTGTGCAAGTCATTACATAGTTTCATAGTTACATAGTTATTTTGGTTGAAAAAAGACATACGTCCGTCGAGTTCAACCAGTATAAAGTACAACTCCAGCCTGCTCCCTCACATATCCCTGTTGATCCAGAGGAAGGCGAAAAAAACCCTTACAAGGCATGGTCCAATTAGCGCCTAAAGGGAAAAATTCCTTCCCGACTCCAGATGGCAATCAGATAAAATCTGAATTCGCGCCACGCCAAATTCAAAGTTATATCTTTATTAAGTCACTTTAAAAATGTACAGGATAGGTCAAGTGTATGTATATATGTATACATCACTCTCAATTGAACACTAATATGTCAAAAGTAAGTAAATCAGTTTTTCTACAGGGGTTGGGGGCTTACTGTGGGCTTCCTCCAGGTCCATGAGGACTGTGGTCTCCCTCGCCAACCTCCCCAGCCGCTCTGTTCTCCCAGGATCACCTCCGGTATTTTCCAAATTTGGACCAGTTGTGCTGTTTTGTGCCTGTGCGGTAGTACTGCACTGGTGCAGAATTATCCCAGCCAAGGGAACATGATGGGGGAGTGGTGCAGCTGGGCAGTGCAATGCAAAATGATCCCAGCCACAGGAGCATGACGGGGGTGTGGTGCAGAAGGGCAGCACAGGTGCAGAATGACCCCAGCCACAGGAGCATGACAGGGGCGTGGTGCAGCTGGGCAGTGCAATACAAAATGATCCCAGCCACAGGAGCATGACAGGGGTGTGGTGCAGAAGGGCAGCGCAGGTGCAGAATGATCCCAGCCACGGGAACATGACGGGGGCGTGGTGCTGCTGGACAGCGCAGGTGCAGAATGATTCCTGCCATGGGAATATGACGGGGCGTGGCGCGGTTGGGCAGCACAGGTGCAGAATGATTCCTGCCATGGGAATATGACGGGGGCGTGGTGCTGCTGGACAGCGCAGGTGCAGAATGATTCCTGCCATGGGAATATGACGGGGCGTGGCGCAGTTGGGCAGCACGGGTGCAGAATGATTCCTGCCACGGGAACATGACGGGGGCGTGGCGCAGTTGGGCAGCAAAGGTGCAGAATGATCCCAGCCACGGGAACATGACGGGGGCGTGGTGCGGTTGGGCAGCAAAGGTGCAGAATGATCCTAGGCTAGCCACGGGAACATGACGGGGGCATAGCGCGGTTGGGCAGCACAGGTGCAGAATGATTCCAGCCACAGGGACATGACGGGGGCGTGGCGCGGTTGTGCAGCATATGTGCAGAACACCACCACTGGAGAAGATACCAGAGGAAATCCTGGGACAATAGAGCAGCTGGGGAGCCACAAGGGTTTGCACGCAGCAGATCGCGTGATAATTGCTGTGATAGCAGTTATCACGCTTTAGTCAATCAAGCCCTATATGCGTTTTTGGCAAATTTTAAGCGTGAGCATTTTTTTCAAAAACGCCCTGAAAGCACTTACACCAATAATCTCTATGAGACAGTTCACATCTGAGTGGTTTGTTTCCGATCTGCTCAGAAAAGCGGTACCTGGGCCATTTTTGAGGTGATTTTGCTTCAATGGAGGGTACAGGAAAAACGCAAATGCTCACAAAATCGCTTTGACCACAGCATCTTATTGATGCTATTGGTCATTGATTGCAGGTACTTAGATTGGTTAATGGAAACTGTGTGCCAATACACTGATCTGTGTACTAACGGGTGGCGATGTGAACACACGTGAGAGCGCGCATAGAACGATTGTGGCAAGATATGCATATCTACACTCCTGAAGCTAAGATACAGTTTCCAGGGGTGTAGATATACTGTAACATTGTCACTAAGTGGTTAACCCATTCAGGTTCTGTGGTTTTCATGAGAGAAATGTTCACCTCCCATTCATTAGCCTATAACTTTATCACTACTTATCACAATGAACTGATCTATATCTTGTTTTTTCCGCCACCAATTAGGCTTTCTTCGGGGGGTACATTTTGCTAAGAGCCACTTTACTGTAAACACATTTTAACAGGAAGAATAAGAAAAAAAATGGAACAATTCATTATTTCTCAGTTTTCAGCCATTATAGTTTTAAAATAATACATGCCTCCATAATTAAAACTCACGTATTGTATTTGCCCATATGTCTTGGTTATAAGACCGTTAAAATTATGTCCCTATCACAATGTATGGCGACAATATTTTATTTGGAAATAAAGGTGCATTTTTTCCATTTTGCATCTATCATTATTAACAAGTTTAAAATAAAAAAATATATAGAAATATTTCATCTTTACATTGATATTTAAAAAGTTTAGACCCTTAGGTAAATATTTACATGTTTTTTTTATTATTGTAATGTTTTTTTTTATAGTAAACATTTTATTTGGGTAGTTTTGGGAGGGTGGGGGGTAAACAATAGATTTATAATGTAAATGTGTGTTCATTTTAATGTATTTTTATTTTCAGTTGTAGTATTACTTTTTGGCCACAAGATGGCGGCCATGAGTTTGTTTACATGACGTCACTCTAAGCGTAACACACGCTTAGAGTGACGCATTGGGGAGGGAACGGCCAGAAAAGGCGCAGCTTCCGAGAGAAGCTGTCACTTTTTCAGCGGGGGAGAGGAATCAGTGATCGGGCACCATAGCCCGATACATTGATTCCCTGGCTACCGAATCCGTGGCCGGGAGTGCGCGTGCATGCGCGCGATCGGCCGCGGGGGCGCGCAGTAGCGCACATGGTTCCTGGATGTAGTTTCTACGTCCAGGAACCAAAATAGGTTAAATAAGTGATTTGGCAGGGGCAGCGGTGTACAGAGTTCAGCCGGCCCATAGGTGAAGTTGCAGGCTGAGCTACTGACTGTCACAAGCAGTGAGCGCCGCCCACAAAATGGCAGCTGTTGTATTAAGCATCCAGAGGCCGCAGCTAGACAAGATTTGGGGCACTTATGCTGGGCATCTGGGGCATCCCAAAACATATCCGTGGCACGAGCCCTGGCTATAAGAGACGCGCCTGATTCCTAATCTAAAAATGAAGGTATATATTATCCAGGAATTATTCATTCCACAAAAAGGGGATAAAATAACAATTCCCTAGGTGAAAATCTTTCAGTATCACAAAAAATTCCTCTCCCTGATTTACATTCTGAAATGTATCACTGGTGGTGACCTCTTTAGTTCTGCCAGGTGATCTGTACGGAATGTTTGTTACTGAGAGTTCTATGCACAGAGGAAGATGCTGCTTGCCTGGCAGTTGGAAACTACTGTTATTTCCCACAATACAACAGACAGCAAACTGTCAGGGGCCATGGTTATGACATCACCTGGTGGGAGGGGTTTCACCACAATATCAGTCACACAGACCCTTGATGCTCTAGTTGAAAAAACGATAAAGATTTCTCATAGGAAAAGGGGTATCGGCTACTGACTGAGAGGTACAGACTAACCAGCAAGCTCATGGTGACCCAGAACTCATTGGAGTGTGTAAGGGACTACAATAGTCCTAAAAGCCCCCTTACTAAGATGTTAAGAAAAACAAAAGTTTGCTTTCCTAAAACAGAAAGAATTTGCGATAATTCAGGTTGGAGTGAGCTTGAGATGTCTCCCACAATGCATCACTGCTGGATATATGCAAATTACCCATTGTTACCCTTAGAAGCTAAACACACCTCCAGAACCGCTGGAATGCAATGACGTGTCAGCTTGTTAATATGTACAGAGCCATAATAATCCAACATGCATACAGACTGTTTCGGATTGTTTGACCCTCATCAGTGCATGGCATGGATTAATTTGGCTCTATGGAGTAGGGCTTGTAACACCGAGAGGTACAGACTAACCAGCAAGCTCATGGTGACCCAGAACTCATTGGGGTGTGTAGAGGACTACAATGGTCCTAAAAGGCTACTGACTGAGATGGAGTTCAGTCCTTGGATAAAGTTCCTCTTTAAACCATGGCAGCTTTTTCCTGGTCCTCTCTTTCCTGCTTCGGTTTGGACATGAAGTGCATCAGCTTCTGTAGAGATAATATTTGTTGTTTGCAGGCAGAACATACCTGAGTGAAAGCTGGATTCCACAATACCGCGCTGTCATCAATCTGTATCTGGGAAGCTCCGCCCCTCTGGGAATAATATCCAGCTGTCTTTGTCTCTTTTGTTGAATTTGGCCACATCACTAAGTTTAAAATGTCAAACTTTGCTAGATAATTCCCCTCCTCATCAAAGGTCACCTCTTCTCCCCCGAGGGTCATCATCTGCATGTTCTTCAGATAATAATTCATCTGGAGGTAAGAATAGCAATAATACTTTCACCATTCATTCACCTGTTTAGACTTTTTCATATGACTAATTCACAGATGCGTCATTTAGTGTCCAATAAGTAATTTTGCCAAAAGGCATTTGTGATAATTCAGCTGTAATTGAGCAACTGTGGTTTCCCATAATGCACCACTCCTGAATGTGCAAATCATCTCTTTATGCCAGGCTTACATGCAGACCCGCTGGGGTATAGCAGGAAGCGGGAAAAAAGGACGCCGCCATTCACTCTCATAATAAATAACGTTTAATGGGCGCCGAGCAGGAAAAAAGGGCGCCGGAGTTAAATAAAGTTTACAAACGGCGCCCGGAGATTTTTAATGATTTATAACTGTGCTTGTGGTGGTTTAAGTTTATAAAATGCACCCGTGCCGAATAACGTTTATAAAATACTAAACATATTTATCTTATTTAACTAGTTAAAACATTATTTAAAGTTTTATCCCTTACTGTTTGTAAAACATTATTATTCACAAAATAAAGCAATCAGTACGTGACGTAAATTACAATATATTTTTTGTAGCCACAATTAGTAAAATATTATTATCCACATAATAAAGCGATCAGTAAGGGGGATGTTTAGGGTTAGGCACCACCAGGGGGGTCTTAGGGTTAGGCACCACCAGGGGGGTCTTAGGTTTAGGCACCACCAGGTGGGTCTTAGGGTTGGGCACCACCAGGGGGGTGTTAGGGTTAGGCACCACCAGGGGGGTCTTAGGTTTAGGCACCAACAGGGGGGTCTAGGGGTTAGGGATAGGTACAGGGAGGGTTCTGTGTGAGAGTAGGGTTAGGTATAGCTTTAGTAAAATTATTATTAATGTTTTGTAAAACGTTATTATAAATTTCAATTTTTAAACAGGGAAGATTAACGTTTTTAAAATTGCCGATTTTATACACATTATTTAATGATTTATAACTTTATAAAACATTATTTTTAAACGAAATATAACACAAATTTTTTTAAACTTTATTCATGATTATCTTTTAAAACCCTGCGCCCTTTTTTCCCGGCGCCCTTTTTTAACGTACGCGAACGGGAATGGATTTTCCCGTTTATCGATCTCCGGGCGAGCGGGTGGCGGCGTGTTTACTAGCGGCGGGCGGCGTGTTTACGAGCGGGAGCGCGGACAGCGGCGGGAGTGCACAAAGTACGGATTTCTCCGTCCCTGGGGGTTAAAGGATGGAAAAAGGGATGGAGAAATTCGTACGGGTGGGGGGGAAGTGGTTAATTATTAATTAGCGTTTACACCCCGCGCCCTTATTGTCCAGGCGCCCTTTTTGTACGTACGCGGTATAGCAAGCCTATAGCTTATATATTGATGCATCACTCCCGAATATGCAGATCACATAACACCTTCTCGTTTACAAGCTTACATTTAGCATTGCTTTTTAATAAAGGGCTTTTTAGTCTCTTTTAGCGATTTATACTTTCTTAGTGGAAAGCAATCTGGGTATTACTTAGTATAATTTGCCTTCCTCAAACAGAAGGTATTTGAGTGAGCAACTGTGGGCTCCCACAATGCACTGCTATTTAATATGCAAATGATCTCTTTATGCCCCCGAAGCCAGGCTTACATCCAGAACCACTGATGTATAGCAAACCTACAGCTTATAAAATGTATACAGCCAGAGAGGGCGTGTCCTGCGCGTCTAGCTGGATGGATGCATAGCGCTGCAGCTCTGCTCTTCAGCTCTCCCATAAGCGGCACACAACGAAAGATAGCCATGCCTCTGGACCTTACTGCAGGCGAAACGGTGGGGGAAGCCATGATGGACACAGACAGCAGTCGGAAGCGCAAAAAACATACCCAGAAGCTTCAGAAGCTACCGGACTTCTCTACCGCCATTCACCGCCGCACCTCCACCAAAGATGGCGCCGGCCGCGTGCTCTCCGGAACATCTAGCGGAAATCAGCTCTCCAACACATCTACACCAGAACAAACAGCCGAACCCGGCCTATCAGACGATGACTCCCAGAGCCCAGTCTCACCCTCTTCCAGGAGCCCGCTTAAGTCAAGACAGAAGACATCGGATACCTCATGCACGGTAGGCCCTAATCCCTCCTCCCCCTCTAACTTCACCTCATTAGAAACTTATCCAGCAACAGATCAGACAGCCTCACAGGCCTTCATCAAAGACATGTTTATGACATTTAAAACAGCTTTTATGTCAGAAATGCTTACTGCTACACACCAGCTGCAATTCTCAATAGACTCATTAGGCGATAGGATATCTCTCACAGAAGACAGAGTCTCTGCACTAACAGAGGGCCACAACAACATGATTGACACTGTAGAAGCAGCAGAGAACTGTTTGGGAGTGAGTTTCTCCATTTGTGTGTTTGGTAAGTTTTAGAGCAGTAGGAGACAGGCCTTGGGGGTGGCAGCTCCAAGGGTTTGGCTGCGCTCACATATGGTGTTAGATGCTGGTTCTGGGGCCCCGGGCAGTGAGAGTTCCCGGGGCCCCAGGCTGGCTCATGCACCATTGTTTTTAATTTTATGACACTGTAGAAGATCATTCCAATGATCTAGCATGGCTCAAAGCAAAAGCCACTGATCTTGAAGATAGGAACAGAAGATGCAACATAAAGCTGAGGGGGATAGGAGAGGAGATTGCAGCCCAGGATTTGAGGAACTATATTTTCTCCTTATTAAAAGCTACACTACCACGGTTCTCAGACGTGGAACTGATCATAGCCAGAGCCCACAGGCTACTGAAACCTAAACATCTCCCTGACTCGATTCCTAGAGATGTAATCATATGCTTTCAATTTTATCACGTCAAAGAGGAACTAATGCGCTACCTAAGAAACAAGGGAAAACTCCCAGAGCCCTTTGACAAAATTCAAATTTTCTTCGACCTTTACCAAGCTACACTGGCTTTGCGCAAATCACTGAGTCCTGTTACTAAGATCCTACGTGAGAATCACATCATATACAAGTGGGGATTCCCGACTAAGTTAATCCTTTCTAAAAGTGGGAAATCTTATGTCATCCAATCTGCTGAGGATGGAGAACGTTTACTACGTGTTTGAAACCTCCTACAGAAGGGCGTACCGTTACGGAAGCAGGAAATTTGGGCGCATGAGGCAGGTGGACAAAAAGGGCGCCGCCATTCACTCCCATAATAAATATCGTTTAATGGGCGCCCAACAGGAAAAAAGGGCGCCGGAGAAAAATAACGTTTTAAAAGCGGCGCCCGGAGACTTTTAATGTTTTATAACTGCTTCTCATGATTACCCATTATTTAATGATTTATAATTTTTTAAACATTATTTTTAAACGAAAAACAGTACATAATTTTTTAAAACATTACTTTTAAACGAAAAACCGTACAATTTTTTTTTTTTAAACGAAAAACCACACCATATTTTTTTTAAAATGTTATTAATGCTTATCACTGGGTGGTCTTAGGTTTAGGCATCACAAGGAGGGTCTTAGGTTTAGGCACCACCAGGGGGGTCTTCGGTTTAGGCACCACCAGGGGGGTCTTAGGTTTAGGCACCACCAGGGGGTCTTAGGTTTAGGCACCAACAGGGGGGTCTTAGGTTTAGGCACCAACAGGGGGGTCTTAGGTTTAGGTACCACCAGGGGGGTCTTAGGTTTAGGCACCACCAGGGGGGTCTTAGGTTTAGGCACCAACAGGGGGGTCTTGGGTTTAGGCACCAACAGGGGGGTCTTAGGTTTAGGCACCAACAGGGGGGTCTTAGGTTTAGGCACCAAAAGGGGGGTCTTAGGTTTAGGCACCACCAGGGGGGTCTTAGGTTTAGGCACCACCAGGGGGGTCTTAGGTTTAGGCACTAACAGGGGGTCTTAGGTTTAGGCACCACCAGGGAGGTCTTAGGTTTAGGCACCACCAGGGGGGTCTTAGGTTTAGGCACCACCAGGGGGGGTCTTAGGTTTAGGCACCATCAGGGGGGTCTTAGGTTTAGGCACCACCAGGGGGTCTTAGGTTTAGGCACCACCAGGATGGTCTTAGGTTTAGGCGCCAACAGGGGGGTCTTAGGTTTAGGCACCAACAGGGGGGTCTTAGGTTTAGGCACCACCAGGGGGTCTTAGGTTTAGGCACCATCAGGGGGGTCTTAGGTTTAGGCACCACCAGGGGGTCTTAGGTGTAGGCACCACCAGGGTGGTCTTAGGTTTAGGCACCACCAGGGGGTCTTAGGTTTAGGCACCACCAGGGGGGTCTTAGGTTTAGGCACCACCAGGGGGGTCTTAGGTTTAGGCACCACCAGGGGGGTCTTAGGTTTAGGCACCACCAGGGAGGTCTTAGGTTTAGGCACCAACAGGGGGTCTTAGGTTTAGGCACCACCAGGGGGGTCTTAGGTTTAGGCACCACCAGGGGGGTCTTAGGTTTAGGCACCACCAGGGGGGTCTTAGGTTTAGGCACCATCAGGGGGTCTTAGGTTTAGGCACCACCAGGGGGTCTTAGGTTTAGGCACCACCAGGGTGGTCTTAGGTTTAGGCACCACCAGGGGGTCTTAGGTTTAGGCACCAACAGGGGGGTCTTAGGTTTAGGCACCAACAGGGGGGTCTAGGGGTTAGGGATAGGTACAGGGAGGGTTCTGTGTGAGAGTAGGGTTAGGTATAGCTTTAGTAAAATTCTTATTAATGTTTTATAAAACGTTATTATAAATTTCACTTTTTAAACAGGGAAGATTAACGTTTTTAAAATTGCCGATTTCATACACATTATTTAATGATTTATAATTTCATGAAACATTATTTTTAAACGAAATATAGCACAAATTTTTTTAAACGTTATTCATGATTATCGTTTAAAACCCTGCGCCCTTTTTTCCCGGCGCCCTTTTTTAACATATGCGTACCGTTACCCCTACCAACCCCGCCAAATAAATAACTATGCTATTCCACAGCAATCTAAACTTCACCAGCATACCGAGCTGAAGAGCCCAGACTGCCTTTAAAATCCTATTACTTGGTGGACCCACCTATCACTTCAACTGAGCTTAGCTCTGACTCTGTCAGGGCCACTTGCTCGTGCCTCCACAACCTGAACTGACTTTAAGTGAAGTCATCTTCATTTACCTATTATAGGACATGTTAAAGTTTCTATACAGGTTTTTTCTTGTTTACCTTTATGTAGTTACCTTTTTATTGTATATAAGCATGAAGAATCTGCATCTACAGGGGATACTTTCTTTTTTTCTCTCACTTTTCTACAATGCTGATCGTATGTGGATGAATATTGGTGATTTTATTCATAACCAAGCTGGTATACTGTTGAATTATGACTATAGACCTTAAGCTTCTATGGGTTAAACTCTCCATATAAAAGGAGATCTCTATGGAAGGAGACGCTAGACAATAAAGCAAATGTACTATTTGCACAGGAGACGCATTTCGCTGAGGGGAGGGCTCCTAAGTGCTCCCATCCTTCATTTTCTAAAATTTTCTATGCAAATTGCAGAAAAAAGAAGAGGGGAGTACTTATAGCTTTCCACAATTCTATCCAAATGGAAATCCACAAGGTAATAAGAGACCCTCAAGGTCGTTATCTGGTTTTGGTCTGCTCCCTGAACAGTGAACTTTTCACTCTAGTCAACCTATATGCCCCTAATTCAGGTCAACTCAACGTCCTTCGATCTCTATTTAACAAAATCCAAGATATTAAAAAAGGAGCATTAATTGCAGGAGGAGATTATAATTCTATTGTGGACTCAAAGTTAGACACATCATGTCTAGACTCCATACGCAAAAACTCCATTGCTAAAATCCTTGCCTCAGAAAATCTATATGACCCATGGAGATCATTGCATGCAGAAGAAAAAGATTTTTCATTCTTCTAGCAAGTTCACAAATCATACTCACATATTGACAAGCTAACACTTCAAAAAATCTCTGAGGCAAAGATAAACACCATTTCCTGGTCTGATCATGCTTCTATAACATTAACAATCAAGGTATCAGGGACCAGACCAGACCGCCCCTTATGGAGGCTAAATAACTCCCTACTAAACTCCACTACCAACCGAAGACATATTTTGCAAAAAAACGATGAATACTTTGATCTTAACTTAAGCTCTGAAGTCAGAGTGTCTGTGGAATGCCCGTCAAGCATATGTTAGAGGTTTCTTAATCCAACTAGGAGCACGCGTCAAAAAACAGAGAACAAAGCAAATAGATTCCATATTACTCAAGATTAGAACCTTAGAAACACAAAATAAAGCCAAGGCCTTCGATATAGCTAACAAGGAACTATCCTCGCTAAGACATGACCTAAGATTACTCCTATGCGCAGACATGGACCACCAAATCTATAAAATGAAGCTTTTACGCTACTCCAGTAGTAATAAAGCAGGAAAATGTCTAGCTAGAAAACTCAAACATATACAAGCAAAGACTAGAATCCCCAAATTAGTCCATCCATTTACCAAATCTACCCTTTATAACCCAAAAGACATAGCTAACGCTTTCTGTGACTACTATAAAACTCTATACAACTTAAAAGATGACCCTAGCACCCCTCAACCTGCTCCTGAAAAGATTAAACAATTCTTAGATCAAATTAAACTCCCGTCCCTCACCCCTCAACAGTTAACTACGCATAACGCCCAATCTGTCCTCAGGAGATTCTTAACAATATAAAAACCCTCAAGAGTAATAAATCACCAGGCCCTGATGGCTTCACAAACGAATATTATAAGTACTATGGCACCTCCCTTGCCCCCAAACTAGCAACATTATTCAATCATTTCATCAAAAAAGGCTCTATGCAGGAACAGTTCACGCAAGCAATCATATCCGTTATCCCAAAACCGGGCAAAGCCACGGACACTCCCTCCAACTTCAGACCAATTTCACTTTTAAACTCGGACACCAAGCTATTTGCAAAAATTATAGCCACTAGACTCCTCCACATTCTACCCTCATTAATAAACTGGGATCAAGTGGGGTTCACGAAACATAGACAAGCCACGGATGGCACTCGCAGGGTCCTGAACCTTCTTAGGTTTACGGAGCTCTGTCGAAGGCCTTCCCTGTTTCTAGCTCTTGATGCCGAGAAGGCCTTCGACAGAGTTCACTGGGGATTTCTTGGGGAGATACTACATAGATTTGGGTTTGAGGGTCCTATATACTCTGCAATATTGTCACTATACTCCACTCCATCAGCAATAGTAAATGTTGCAGGCTTTTACTCGCATAAATTCTATATCACTAACAGCACAAGACAGGGGTGCCCTCTTTCCCCCCTGATATTCACCTTAGTTATAGAAGCTCTAGCGGAAACCATCAGAAGCAACAAAGACATCAATGGAATAACAATAAAAGGTGTATCACACAAAATAGGTCTTTTTGCGGACGATGTGTTGATCACTGTTGAGAACCCTTTAAACTCACTTATGCATATAACTAAGACACTCCGAGAATATTCAGAGGTATCATGCTACAAAGTGAACTAGAGTAATTCAGTGATGCTAGGGATCAACACCCCTCCACTTCTCAGGAAACAGATATCAAATTCCTACCCATTTCATTGGGCAAAGACCCACATTCCATACTTGGGAGTCAACATCCCCTCTTCATCTAAGAAAATCTATGAACTAAACTATGTTCCTCTATTAAAAAATCTAACAAGGGAATTGGAAGCCTTAGCCAAATTCAAGCTCTCTTGGGTGGGCAAGATAGCAGCATTCCAAATGAAATCCCTTCCGAAATTGATGTATCTATTTCGCACATTGCAGATTCCACTGCCGAATACTTTCTTCAACCAAGTACAAAGAATTATTGCAAACTACATTTGTAATAAAAAAAGACACAGAATTGCTTATCATAACCTATCCATATTGAAGGAATTTGGAGGGGTAGGGGTCCCATGTATCAAATCATATTATTACGCATGTATACTAGACACCGCCTCAGAGTGGTGGAAAACAGACAGTCCGAAGAAATGGTGCCAGATTGAAAACTCAATCGAGACGTATTCCCCTGTACAATACCTGGCTCTGGCATTATTAGGCTTATCTAAATATAAATCAGAATTCCCAACAATACAGGCAACAAACTCGGCTTGGGCCCATTACCTAACAAAAAATAATAACTATAACCCAACTAGACCACTAAAACTTCCCTTGAACTCTTTACCGTGTAGCACCCCAGATCTAGACCTTAAGACATGGTATGACAAAGGTATCCTCTATATCTCAGATATAGTCTGCCCCATCACCAGAACTGTACATAATTTTCAATTTCTAAAAGAGAAGTTCTCCTTATCCCCTAAGGAGATTTTTAAATATCTTAGAGTTAAACACCTTCTCAGCCTTAGTCATAATCTCATCACCACTGTACCACCCCACATACACACCCTCATTCATTCCCGATTTCTCTTAACCACTTGCCAACGGCTACACGCCGACAGGCGTGGCCGCGGCGGCAGCCCCAGGACCGCCTAACGCCGATTGGCGTAAAGTCCTGGGGCTTGCATTTGCAGGAGATCGCGCGCACGCTGCGCACACATCTCCTACTTGGTGGGCGGAGCTGAGCTCCGCCTTCAGTCTCCGAGCGGCGATTGCCGCTTGGGAGACTGTAACGGCGAAACCGCCGCTTAATTGCATTTTACAGCGCTGCGATCAGCAGCAGCGCTGTACTGGGGACAGCCGTGTGACACGGCTGTCCCCCTGGAGGGCAAGAGAGCGATCGGCTCTCATAGGCTGAAGCCTATGACAGCCGATCGCCGTTATTGGCTGCCTGGGGGTTGGGAGGGATGGAGGGAATAAAATACATTAAAAAATACAGAAATTTAATTAAAAAAAATAACATAAATATTTATATAAAAAAAAACCAAACACTGCAGGGGCGATCAGACCCCACCAATAGAGAGCTCTATTGGTGGGGACAAAAGGGGGGGGGGGGGATCATTTGTGTGCTGTGTTGTGCGGTCCTGCAGCTTGGCCTTAAAGCTGCAGTGGCCAATTTTGAACAAAATTGCCTGGTCACTAGGGGGGTTTAAGCCCACGGTCCTCAAGAGGTTAAAGGAGGAATATCAGTGTGGTACAAAACATTAATGGCAAGGACCCAATCGCTTCTCCATAAATATACCCGTGCATGGTCTGAAGATCTCAACTGCTCTTTTACCCCCTCTGATATCTCGTTAGCATTTCGCAACCTTTACAAATTCTCTGCCTGCACAAATCATAAAGAATCTATACATAAAATACTCCTTAAGTGGTATTATACCCCACAAAAAAATAACTAAATTTGACAACTCGGCCTCGGCTCTATGTTGGAGGCAATGTGGTAACGTTGGTTCACTATCCCACATCTTATGGCACTGCCCAAAAATTAAAGTATTCTGGAACTCAATAGCTAAATTAATAGGCAAAAGACTCTCCAAACCAATAAGGATACCAGCTGAGTTGGCTCTGTTCCACATCGGGCTAGAAAATTACCCACCTAGATTCAGACTAATCATAACCCACATCGTTGCATCAGCTAGATCCCTCATACTACAAAACTGGGGCACCACGGACATTTCTTTCTTGAACCAGTTGAGAAACACAGTAGACTTAAATCTACGCATGGAACGTAACTTGAGAGACCATAAAACCCTACTTATGCCGCCTCCCTCTATACTTGAATTTACAATTGACTGGCCAGCAGATTTCCCCGCAGAGTAAATGATCTCCAACAACATAAATAAATAAATAATCAAGACGCAAAAGTTACCCCATCAATAAATCCAGTAATAAACCACCAATAAATAAATACCCACCAATACCACTAACTCCCCTATCGTTATTTTACATCAATCAACATTGTCTTATCGTCCCCAAGATGCAGATGTTAATGTAGCTAAGTTCTCTCAACTTAGTACTAGTTGATAGCTATTAGTTATCATTTGGATAGTTCTGATAGTTTTGATAGTTTTGATTGTTATTTCTCCCTCCCCTCTCAATTTCAGGGCATGAAGACCACTCTATGATTGCCCTATAACAGACAACCCCTCTCTTGACATGATGTGTTTCGACACCTAGAGAGGCGGCTAGTCTTGGGCAACACAACACCCAACAGGACTATGCCCTGAGTAGAGAAATACTAGATATTATTATTGATATTGATGTTGATCTTGAAACCTTTCAATGTTATCCAGATATCTATGTTGCATTATTTCTCACCATATTTCATAATTTAAGTATGTCATATGCTTATATACTTAATATTTGTACTTATATATCAATGTTCACCCAACTGTACTGACATTGATGTGTTGCATAACCTTGTTATAACTGCTTCAACAAAATATAAAAACGTATTGATATAAAAAAAATGTATACAGCCACATCAACCCCACATGCAGACAGCCTGTTTCCGACTTTTGTTCCTCCTTAGTGCATGGCAGGAATTTATATGGCTGAATGGAATAGGGGCTTGGACCAGAACAACACAGCAACCAAGCAGGTCGGGATGACCCAAAACTACTTGGAAAGTATAGGGGACATTGTGGTATTTTCACTAAGCGCAAATTAAAAACCACTTCCGAGCACCTTGCGTGGTCATGCTGGGTATCGTGCGTTCCTTAGTAGAGATGTCGCAAACCTCAGATTTTTGGTTTGTGAACCCCGTTCGCGAACTTATGCGGAAGGTTTGGTTCGCGCGAACTTTCGCGAACCGCAATAGACTTCAATGGGGAGGCGAACTTTGAAAACTGGAAACACTCATGCTGGCCAGAAAAGTGATGGAAAAGATGTTTCAAGGGGTCTAACACCTGGACCCCAGGTGGCGGAGTGGGATACATGCCAAAAGTCCTGGGGAAAAATCTGGATTTGACGCAAAGCAGCGTTTTAAGGGCAGAAAACACGGTGAATGCTAAATTGCAGGCCTAAAAGACTTTTAAACATCTTGCATGTGTATACATCAATCAGGGAGTGTAATTAGGGTACTGCTTCACACTGACACACCAAACTCACTCTGTAACGCACCGCAAACAGATGTTTGCATAGTGACGGCCATGCTGGACTGGTGCGCAACATGGCCAGAGTGCAGGCCGTGGCGGTTTTCCAGCCCATATGGTCACCGGGCTGTGGTAGCTCAATGATAGAACAACAGTGAATGTCCAGCTGATCAAATTTGGTCTGACCACAATGAAGCAACAACCTTATTATTTTTGGTGTGCCACCCCCACCCAAAACACTCGGCGGTCATTGCTTCATTGTGATACGCAAGCCCCTTCACCGCGGCAAGGTAATGATCACGAAGGGGAATAGGCACATGTACATGCCTTTTGTTTTGTTGTTGCAGCCACCCGCAGTGCAGGCAGAAAAATTAGGCAGGCATGTACAAGCACCAGAAAAATTACTATAGCGGGCGCTGCTAGCAGCGGCCTTAAAAATTCAGGAATCCGCCTGGAGTCCTGGAACCTGTTGGTGGTGGCGGAGAAGGCAAGCAGCCTGCAGGCAGAGATGCTGTGTGTGAGGACTGACTTACTCTTGGGGCAGGCAGTATCCCTCTGGGATCCAGGCCTCATTCATTTTGATAAAGGTCAGGTACTGAACACTTTTGTGACTTAGGCGACTTCTCTTCTCAGTGACAATGCCTCCAGCTGCACTGAAGGTCCTTTCTGACAGGACGCTTGCGGCAGGGCAAGAGAGAAGTTGGATGGCAAATTCAGAAAGCTCAGGCCACAGGTCAAGTCTGCACACCCAGTAGTCCAAGGGTTCATTGTCGCTGCTCGCAGTGTCTACATCCACAGTTAAGACCAGGTAGTCGGATACCTGCCGGTCCAGGCGTTGGTGGAGGGTGGATCCCGAAGGGCTACGGCGAGGCGTTGGACTAAAGAATGTCCGCATGTCCGACATTACCATGAGATCGATGGAGCGTCCTGTCCTTGCCTGGGTGGACATGGGAGAAGGAGGATTACTGGCAGTGGTACCTTTATTGCTTTGTGCTGTCACATCACCCTTAAACGCATTGTAAAGCATCATTGCCAGCGTGTTCTGCAAGTGCTGCATCCTTTCCACCTTCTGTTGAGTTGGTAACAGGTCTGCCACTTTGTGCCTGTACCGAGGGTCTAGTAGCGTGGCCACCCAGTACAGGTCATTCCCCTTAAGTTTTTTTATACGGGGGTCCCTCAACAGGCTGGACAACATGAAGGAGGCCATCTGCACAAAGTTGGATCCAGACGTACTATCCATCTCCTCTTGCTCTTCCTGAGTGATGTTACGTAAGTTCTCTTCCTCCCCCCAGTCACGAACAATACCACGGGAACGTGGAGCAGCACAAGCCCCCTGTGATGGCTGCTGCGGTTGTTTTTCTGCCGCCGCCTCTTCCTCCTCCACAGAAACACCTTCCTCATCATCCGAGTCTGACTCTTCTTCTTCCCCACACGACTCTTCTTCTTCCTCCTCCCCCCCCTCTGTGCAGCTGCAGGTGTTGAGGAAACATCTGGTTTGGATGAAAATTGCTCCCACGACTCCTCCTGCCGTAACTGTTCTTCTTCACACTACTCCACAGCTTGATCCACCACTCTACGCACGGCACGCTCCAGGAAGTAAGCGTAGGTGATCAAGTCGCTGATGGTGCCTTCAGCGTGACTCACCAGGTTGGTCACCTCCTCAAATGGCCACATGATCCTGCATGCATTTTGCATCAGTGTCCAGTTGTTGGGCCACAACATCCCCATCTTCCCAGATTGTGTCCTTCTACTGTAATTGTACAGGTACTGGGTGACGGCTTTCTCCTGGTCTAGCAGGCGAGAGAACATGAGCAGGGTCGAATTCCAGCGAGTCGGGCTATCGCATATCAAGCGTCTCACCGGCAAGTTGTTTCTCTACTGAATGTCCGCAAAACATGCCATGGCCGTGTAAGAGCGCCTGAAATGCCCACACAACTTCCTGGCCTGCTTCAGGACATCCTCTAAGCCTGGGTACTTTGACACAAATCTTTGAACGACCAGATTCAGCACATGTGCCATGCAGGGTACATGTGTCAGCTTTCCCAAATTCAAAGCGGAAAGGAGATTGCTGCCGTTGTCACACACCACGTTGCCGATCTCCAGCTGGTGCGGGGTCAGCCATTGCTCCACCTCTTTGTTAAGAGCAGCCAGGAGAGCTGGTCCAGTGTGACTCTCCACTTTGAGGCAAGACATGTCTAAGATGGCGTGACACCGTCGTACCTGGAATGCAGCGTAGGCTCTGGGGAGATGGGGATGTGTAGCTGGAGAGGAGATGGCAGCACCACTAGAGTTGGACTGTTACTCAGGCAAGGAGGAGGATGACAGTGAAGAGGATGTAGCAGGAGGAGAAGGAGAGGTGGTGGCAGGAGGCCTGCCTGCAAGCCGTGGAGGTGTCACAAGTTGGTCCGCTGCACAGCCACATACTCCCTGCTTGCCATCGTTCACCAGGTTGACCCATTGGGCTGTGTACATAATGTAGCGGCCCTGCCTGTGCTTGGCAGACCAAGCCTCCATGGTCAGGTGGACCCTTGACCCAACGCTCTTCGCCAGAGATGACACCACTTGCCTCTCAACTGCACGGTACAGTTTGGGTATGGCCTTTTTAGAAAAATAGTTGCAGCCTGGTATCTTCCACTGCGGTGTCCCAAATTTATGGAAAGCCTCAGACTCCACCAGCTTGTATGCTAATAGCTGGCAAGCTGATAGTTCCACCACGCCAGCTGTGAGACGCCGGGAAAGAGGGTGACTGGCAGAAATTGGCTTCCTACGCCCAAAGACTTCCTTCACGGACACCTGGCTGCTGTGGGCAGAGAAGCAGGAACCGCTCAAGGGCAGAGGCGGTGTGGAGGAGGGTGGCTGTGAAGGTGCAAGGGAGAAAGTGGCTCAAGATGCTGCACCTGAAGGAGGACGAGGAGGAGGAGGGTGGCTTGTCTTTTGGGTGCTGCTTTTCCTCAGGTGTTCTTTCCATTGCTGTTTGTGCCTTTTCTCCATGTGCCTTCATAAGGCACTTGTCCCTACGTGAGAGTTGGCCTTTCCACGGCTCAATTTTTGGAGGTTTTGTATGCAGTTATTAATAAATTGAGATTGTTATTGTGAGACTTCAGTGGATTTTTTGGTGTATTGTGGATATAATTACCACTGTGAGGCTCCCCTTTTTTAGGGTTAACACAATCCATAATATGGCCTAGCGCTTGGTACTGTTTGGTTTTGGTCAATTTTTGGAGGCAGAGACAACAGATGGCTTTGCTCTGATCTGAGGCACACACGTTAAAAAATTTCCAAACCGCTGAGCCCTCCTGGGGTGATGGCACTATGGTGGCATCAGCAGCTGATGTTGAAGGGCATGTTGGCTGGCTGTTTATAGCTGGCGATACATGGCACCGGACACTGCCCCCACCTGTTTCTGAGGAAGAGCTCCCTCTGCTTCTTTCATGGACTCGTCTCCTCCTACTCCTCTTTGCCTCCCCCTCTAAACTGTCCCTCTGGTCATCCACTCTATTGGAAACATACGTGGCATCCGTATAATCGTCATCATAATCCTCCTGCCCAGCTTCGCTTTCCTCAGACACCTCCAAAACTGCACCAACACCAGGTACTTCACCATCCCCCTCCTCACATGTTACATCCATACTATCGCCACCTAACTCAGACGTATGAGGTGGTGTAACTTGCTTAGCGCCTTCACCTTGTTGTAACAGTGTTGGCTGTGAATCAGTGATTTCCCCACCAAATAACTCCTGCGAAGTGTCAAATGCAGCGGATGTGGTGCTTGTAGTAGCGCTGGTGGCTGTGGGAGATGAGGTGTTCTGTGTTAAATAGTCAAGCACGTCCTAACAATCTTGGGAAGTGATGGGACGTGCCTTCTTCTGAGCACTGTACTTTGGGCCAGGGCCACACGAAATCACATCAACACAACCTTGCACAGACCTGCCGGTGCCAGGTGGCCTTCCTCTGGGTCTGCCTCTTCCTCTACCTGGTTTGTCCATTTTGTCCATCTCGGGGGGATGTTAGGTATATGCAGTGAGGTGGGTTCACTGAACACAAAAGGTAGGTAGATGCAGTGAGGTGGGTTCACTGAACACAAAAGGTAGTTATATGCAGTGAGGTGGGTTCACTCAACACAACAGCTAGGTAGATGCAGTGAGGTGCATTCACTGAACACAAAAGGTAGGTAGATGCAGCGAGGTGGGTTAACTCAACACAACAGCTAGGTAGATGCAGTGAGGTTGGTTCACTCAACACAAAAGGTAGGTAGATGCAGTGAGGTGGGTTCACTGAACACAAAAGGTAGGTAGATGCAGTGAGGTGGGTTCACTCAACACAACAGCTAGGTAGATTCAGTGAGGTGGGTTCACTCAACACAAAAGGTAGGTGGATGCAGTGAGGTGGGTTCACTCAACACAACAGCTAGGTAGATGCAGTGAGGTGGGTACACTGAACACAAAAGGTAGGTAGATGCAGTGAGGTGTGTTCACTGAACACAAAGGTAGGTATATGCAGTGAGGTGGGTTCACTCAACACAACAGCTAGGTAGATGCAGTGAGGTGGGTTCACTGAACACAAAGGTAGGTATATGCAATGAGGTGGGTTCACTGAACACAAAAGGTAGGTAGATGCAGTGAGGTGGGTTCACTCAACACAAAAGGTAGGTAGATGCAGTGAGGTGGGTTCACTCAACACAAAGGGAGGTATATGCAGTGAGGTGGCAGAAGCCCTAGCAACCAATCACAGAGGGGAACCCTGGCCAGCCCCACCTGACCTCATTGAGCCAATCAGAGGCCTCCCAGCCTAAACCCTGGCAACCAACCACAGAGGGGAACCCTGGCCAGCCTCCCTGTATAATAAGGAGGGCTGCCATGATGAGACATATCGTCTTAGCTTGCTGAATGCTCACTGAGAGACATGCTCCAGTGCTGGTGGCCTAGCAAGGGCTGTACATAGTTATAAACCCAAAGCTGTTCAGTGATTAACCCCTTCGCTTCTATCACTACACTTGTAATGATTGGTGTCAGCACACAGAGTGTATCTGATTATTGATGATCTGCAGTATCACCAATAATACAGATGTTATACCTGATTATATGGTGATCTGCAGAATCACCAATAATACAAGTATAGCTTGACACAAGACACCTAATGTAATGTGAGTGTTTGGTGCAACAGTAAGAAAGGTTATCTCCCGAGGAGTGGGAGATACAGACACTACTGCAGCCAATGATTCCCTGAAGAGCCGGGAATTGAACTGAGCTGCAGCCAGTGAACACCTGAGGTGCAGGCGACCTCTGACTGTGTAGACACTAACCTCCCTAAGAGGAGGAGAGGGAGAGTGTACTGCAGCCAGGGGTTCCCTGATGGATCGGGAATAGACTGTATTGCAGCCAGCGGACTCCAATGGGTAAAGTCCCCTGACTGCACAGTGAGAAGGACTTCCTGGGGAGCAGGCAGTCTACAGCAAATGGACACCTACAGGGTTGGTGTCACAAGGAGGACAGAATGGCTGATCATCCAAGGGACGGGTGGCAGCCAGAAGGGTCATACAAGCCAGGTCGGCAACACACGAGCAGATAAGGTACAAAGACAGGAGACTGATTCAGTGTCAGGGTACAGGCAAGGTTGGCAACAGGTAGACAGATATGCGAGGTACCGAATCAGAAAGCAGGAGAGAGGTCAGCAAAGCCAGAGATCATAGTAGATAACAATATAGCACAATCCTAGTCTGGGTGTGAGGTCCTTGGTCTCAACACCCGGGAACTAGTCTGAAGTATAACACAGTAATATCCTAGACTAAGGTGTGAGGTCCTTGGTCTCAACACCTGGGAACTAGTCTGAAGTATAACACAGTAATATCCTAGACTTAGGTGTGAGGTCCTTGGTCTCAACACCCGGGAACTAGTCTGAAGTATAACACAGTAATATCCTAGACTTAGGTGTGAGGTCCTTGGTCTCAACACCCAGGAACTAGTCTGAAGTATAACACAGTAATAACACAGTAATCTCCTAAAGCGGAATCTGGCTAAGTGTGAATTCCCAGTTCCAACTGGTTCTAACACACTGTAGGATCTGACTGAGGTCTGAGTGCTCACACGTGAGTATTCGCAACGGCAGACAACCAGCAACTGACAAACAAGTCCTATATATAGTTACAGCGCTCCACAGCGCCGCCCCAGCCATTCAGCCAATCCGGAGTCCAGCTGGGATCAGCTGATCGGCCTGATCAGCTGATTCCCCTTCTGCTGGCATAAAGGTCCTGTCGCCTGGCGCGCGCGCATATCTCTCCATCTGTGTGCACTAGAAGGACCAGGCAAACTAGAGACATGTTGCTGCATGGAAACGGCCACCGGCCTGAACGCGGAGACGGCCGCCCTGCCGCTTGTCCGCGCGGCGGCATCTCCTCTATTCATTACAACACTATTGTTAAACATTAATTAGCTTGATTGATGTCATAGTGTGACAGTCAGAGTGTGTGCTCCAGTGCTGCTGGGCCTAGTAGCAAGGGCTGTACACAGTGATAAGCTGTTCAGTGATTAACCCCTTCACTACTATCACTATACTATTGTTAAATCCTTAATTAGCTTGATGTCATTTGTGTGACAGCCAGAGTGTGTGCTGCTGACAGCTGCTATGTGCCTATGTGGGTGCTGTGCACAGACCAGGCCAGCTGCTGCCTGCTGGCCAGCTATTAGCCTTAGGTATAGGTTAGGTTCGGGATTAGGGGATAGAATTACTGTGTTATTGTGTAGTTAGTACTATAGTACTACAGTCATTGCTAGTAGTTGTTAGAGTAGTAGTACTACTGTGTTAGGTTTGTACAGAACTGCTGTGCTGTGAGCAGTGGCAGTGTGACAGTTAGTGTGCACTAGTGTCTTCTCCTCTGCTGTCTGACTGTCGCTCGGCACTTGCCAAGTGTCACGTGTCACTTGCCACATGTCACCTGGCACTCGCCACGGGGCACTTGCCACGTTTCACATGCCACTTGCCAAGTGACACGTGGCAAGTGCCACGGGAAACATGACAAGTGCCATGTGACACTTGGCAAGTGCCACGTGACACATAGCAAGTGCCACGTCATAGGTGGCAAGTGCCACTTGACACGTGCCAAGTACCACGTGAAACGTGACACCTGCCAAGTGACACGTGACATGTGGCAAGTGCCACGTGACACATGCTAAGTGCCAATTGCAACGTGCCACGTCCGGCATGCTCCTGGCAAACATTACACCTGCTGCTGCTGCATTGCCCTGCTCCTGCTGCCTGTGCAGCTCCTACCGCCAGGCCAGGGTATCACAGGCCACTGATACCACCTATATTTAACCCAAAACACAATTGCTGCATAATTTTTTGGAGGTGTCTTGGCTGAAAACTGTCATGTCCCAGTTGTGCGGTTGAACTTTGGACACAACGTGGGCTACACAACCGCTGTCTGGAACAGACTTTTTTTTGCAGGGGGAGGGGGGTTTAAGTCCCCACATCATCAATTAGTGTTCCCCTTTACATAATAATGATGCTACATGCCTCATATACCCTAAAACATTTTTTTTAAAGCAATTTAAAGGCCACTTCTATTTTTCCTATCCGGATATCCGAATTTTCCCGGATACCCCGGATACTAGGCTCGGATATCCAATTCGGATTCGGATGAGAAAATTTTGAACTCGGATATCCGACCCGGATCAGATATCTGGGTGTCTGGATCCGAATCGGATCCGGATTTTGAAAAGGGGTATCCGAGCAGCACTGCTCCTCAGTGCATGGCAGGGATTGATGTGGTTCTATGGGATATGACTTTTACCTTTACAATAGAATACCAAAGAAGCTGTAGGCTTGCTATAGACCAGCGGTTCTGGATGCTAGCCTGGCTTCAGGGGCAGAAAGAGATAATTTGCACATTCAGCAGTGGTGCATTGTGGGTAACCACAGTCACAAACATAAAACGGAATTATTGCAAATATCTTCTGTTTTAAGAGGGAACATTACACTGAGTATTGCTATTTAGTAGGAGGACTTTTCAGTCTTGTTTAGTCCCCTTTACTTTACTAGTGGCTTTGGGTCACTCCGAGCTGCTTTGGTATTCTGTTTATAACTGCTTATTGGCCAGCACTAGGACATGTAGGTGCCCATAGTATTCCAATATTTAAATAATAGAGGAAAGAATAGCATTCATGAATAGCATGAAATGTTTCAGAATGTGGTTTTTCTGACTGCTCTGGATGATAAGGGTCTGGCTTGCTCACCTGGTAGAGCATTAAATATAAGATGTATATTACCTTCCAGGTTGCCTGTGATGTTGAGTCTCTCGATCTGTGGGAATACATATCATTCAGGGCGTGTGCCAGCGCATGGACTGCCGCATACACCTGGAATGCTATTCGGAAATCCTCCACATCATACCGTGACTTCTCCAAGGTTCTGAAGCTTTCAGACCCATTGCAGACTCCTAGCCAGCAGTGAAATGTGTCCTTCCAAACACTTTCCAGAAAAGGCACGTCTGGGTACTTCTGAGGGCTGGCACTTAGCAGGAAGTCTTTCAAGCCTGGAATCTCCACTTTGTGCAAGCTCAACAGCAAAGATCCATTTAGCGTAAAAGTAGCCAGGGGATGGAAGTAGTGTGGGAGGTTGAGAGGAAAAATGAAAACTTTCCTGTAGTTTTTTATATCTATCAGAGTGCTCAGCAAATTAGGGTCCTCAAAATTACCAGCAAAGATAACCACCCGACAACTGGAATGAGCTAGGGTGCCCCTGAAATGGCTTCCCCATCTAAGTATCTTGTGGAATAGGGTAAGTTTGAATTCTATGCAGATTCCGTTTTGTGTGATGGCTTCCTGGAGCTCCATGCTGGACCTCTCGCTGCTCTCATCATCTGCAGACACAATTCCCACCCAGGTCCAGCCAAAGTGCCTCAGAACCTGGACAACAGCTCTGGACTCACTCTTCCCACCGGGAAACATGTGGTATGATGAGGGGAACTTTCTTTGTTCACTACAGGAAGAATCTTTTGGTCCATAACTGATCTGTATAGGAAATAAAACAAAGATGCAAAACACCATTTATAAAACACTTTCATAGGACTTAAAGCTCATTAATAGATAAGTCTCAGGGGGCGTGGCCTGCGCGTCATGGTGGATGGCTGCTTCTCTCAAGAGCTCCGTCTAGAGAACCTAACATCCACAGCCATCCTCACTCCTTCAGCACTTAAAATACCTCAGAGACCTCTGGCTACCCACCCTGAGCCTGGATACATCAGCTGAGTGGAGCCAAGGTGGATTTTCGCCATCCAGCGCGACTCAGCGCCAAGGTAGGCCAAAGCGGCCTTCGCTGCATCTCCCGCTGCTCCAGAGCCCCATTCGCAAACTCAGACCCCACTATAGGGGTCCCCGACCCCCCATCCACACGGACATTACCTTATCTTTCCTCCGTGAAAGCGGCCAAAACATCCGCGCCGAGCGCTGCTCCTCCGCGGGCATCAGCCGCTAATCGAGGCCCCGGCTTCACAGGACCCACTAGGCCTCACTCATGTAAATCACCCCAAGCAGCACAGCAACCTCAGGAAACATTCCAAAACAGACCCCAACAGTGGAGAGACCACCTGGGACAGAGAGGGCAGCACTGAACTACAAGTTTTAAAAGTTTCAACCCCCTCAGCCACCCTCTCCACTGCATGCATTAAAGGAACACTAAGTGCCCCCAGTGCAATATATCTCAGGCTGAACATTACACTGAAGCTTTTGCTGCATACTGCTTAAGCCTGTTCTCACAGTTCAATTGACTCTCTCACACCCGCCCATTGCTGATACACAAACGAACTAATTAACACTGCTGCGACTGCTGCATAGCAGGCTCTGACATGCTGCAAGGATAATACTGTATAATAATGAGCACCTAGTGTTTTATCTACTCCTATGCTTACAAACCCACTGGGATTATTCCTACTTATTGCCTGAATTAATAAACACCTTTTCTATATAACTGACGAATATGGCTTCTAAAGGCAACAAGCAACATTCCTCAAATACAGCACAAATAAACTTCTTTAAAACCAAAGATCCTCAAGCGAACAAGTTACCAAAAGATACAGCTAAAACTAGCCAAGATGATACAGATTCAGATCCAGAGCCATCTAAAAACAGAGACTTTACACTTAAAGACATCTCGGATCTACTATCAGAACTGAAGGATTCACTGAGGAATGAGATCCGCTCAGCCACCAATACCTTATCTGCACAAATAGATGAGTTGGGGGAGAGAACGCACAAGCTAGAGCAAAAAATGGACGAGACCGCAGACACTGTAAATAAACTCCAAGAAAAAGTCTCACAGCAAGATGTCCACTTTACTGAGTCTGACATCAAACTAGAAGATCTAGACAACAGGGGGAGAAGAGATAATCTCAGAATCAAAGGAGTTCCTGAAAGTGTCACTGACATCAAGGCCTACATTCTTACAATGTTTAAAGCATTGCTACCAGAAACCCCCAATGAACTCTTTCGACTTGATCGTATACACAGAGCATTGAGACCCCCCAAAAGTGGAGACAGACCACGAGACATCATTCTCAAACTACACTATTCAGAAATTAAATCTGACATTATGCATTTTGCAAGAGAGCTAGGTCCAGCTGGAATCGGTGATCACAAAGTAACCATATATCCAGACATTTCACCCATCACCCTAGCCCGTAGAAGGTCTCTCAAACCTGTAACCAACATCTTGCAAAAAAGAGTAATTCGCTACAAATGGGGCTTCCCATTCATGCTGTGCTTTCAACTTGGTCAGCAAAAATACCAAATACAAACACTCCAGGAAGGCCTCGCAGCTCTGAAAAAACACAATCTTCTGGAAGGAATAGAAGAACTCCCGATGGACTCCTCAACTACATATAAAAGGCTGGAGAGAGAATGGCAGACTTTGCCAAAAAGCAATACTAAAAAGCTGAAAGATACTCCAACTACACCGTCCAGGATCCCACATGCTCATCGTTCTCTCTCAATGAACACTCCATCTGCCTAAATAGTCAGGCAAAAGGTATCAGTCTCATATAAAACCTACAGGAACTTAAATCACAAGAGGTAGTCGTAATATTTGAAATAACCCAGCTTTGATGGCTACTTTGACTTCCTCATAACATAAACAGATATTATTTTTCTGTAGACCCGTATTATTGGATTAATACCCAGTTGATTAATAGAAAGTTACTTCTTAACATATAGGTTTTTGTTATCGTATATTGGTGCTCATTAGTTTCACGTCTCTATATCAGACGGTTTCTTACTTGTCCCCATGAGGATATCTCATCATGTCCCATGGAGGTCAACTCCACACTCCGTTCTGATATACTTAGGGCTTAGTCAAAGCTCTAACAGACCTTACTTGGTCTCTAAGTTCATTACTGCATTGTATTTTATGTGTTTACTTCTTTTCTCTCTCTCTAATCCACAAAAAACTCTCAAGAGAAAGGAATATAATTCATACTGTTCACTAGTTATAGTTTTTCCCCCACAAGTTCTAACCTTTTCTTTGCAGGCAAAATACAAAATGTTGAATATAAGGATATTGAAGCTCGCGATTAACAATCTACAAGAGAATATTCCACTTACTGCACATATGATTCTGGCAAGTCATAGTACATCTCATTACTTTACGTCAACGCTGATATTACACATAGTCTTACTGCTAATTTATGAGAGTTGTGTCCCTTAATGTTAAGGGGTTAAATTCCCCTTTCAAAAGGTCCATGATGTGGAACCAAGCCATGAAACTGAAGGCAGATGTCCTAGGAATAAAGGAAACGCACTTTCAGTTAAACAAAACTCCCTCCTGTACCCACCCTCAATATCATGAAACATTTCATGCATACTCAAATTCCAAAACCAAAGGAGTCATGATAGCCATACATAAAAAAATATCTTTCCATCTTCATAATATTCTCTGTGATCCCCTAGGCAGGTACATTATCCTAGTAGCTGAACTTAATAATAGCACGTATACTGTGGTGAATGTTTACCTACCCAATACTTACCAAGTAGCTGCACTGCAAAAAATTATTAAAAAAGTCAAAGAAGTGCAAAAAGGTAACCTGCTGATTATGGGTGACTACAATTCTATCTTAGACAAATATCTTGACTCAACAAATTCTGCCAGACAACACACAGACGCTTTACGACATCTTATGTGGTCATCTGAATTGCATGACACCTGGAGATGCATCAAAGGCAACCAAAAAGATTTCACCTTTTATTCAGCCCCACAACACAGCTACTCGCGCATAGATATGATCTGGGTGGATAGGCATCTGCTACAAAAAATACGTAACGCCAATATAGAAAACATCACCTGGTCTGATCACGCCCCAATATATGTGGACATACAAGAAAATTATTCGTACAACCATGCCCCTCCTTGACGTCTAAATAGGAGCCTAATTAATGATAGTAGTACAGCCTCCCATATCCAAAATCAATTACAGGAGTTTTTTGCCATTAATGCCACCCAGGATGTTAGTGAAACAACAATTTGGCTAACACATAAAGCCTTTATACGAGGTATATGCATTGGCCTAGCAGCCAAGATTAAAAAAGATAGGAAAGCCAAAATGGAAGATATTCTTAAACAGATCCAAAGACTAGAACAACAACATAAAGAAACAGACTCGATAACGGTGTTAGAGCAACTAAAAGGCTTGCGAACTAATTTACAACACCTTCTCTTGTACCAATATGAACAAGCACTTAAAAAAACTAAATTCAAGTTCTATACCCAGAGTAACAAACCTGGAGCATTATTGGCAAATCAACTCAAGAAACGACTCGTGAAAACTAATATTCACTCCCTATACGATAAAAATGGTAAAAAATGTTTCAACCCTAAAGGTATAGCAGACTCGTTTGCAGATTTCTACACCACACTATACAATTTAAAAGCAGACAATAAAACTTACCAACCAACGCAAGAAGAAATTAACTCCTTCCTTGAACAAATCAACTTGCCTAAAATATCACAAGACGATGCAGCTACTCTCCAAACCCCTATCACATCCCTAGAGGTGCTAGAAGCTATTAACACACTAAAAATCAACAAAGCCCCTGGCCCAGATGGGTTAAGTAGTGAATACTATAAAACATACTCAGGAACTCTAATACCCTTTCTCACTCAGACCTTTAATCAAGCCATACTATCTACATCCTTTCCAACAGAAATGCTTCAAGCCACTATTACAACTATTCCTAAATCAGGCAAAGATCCCACCTCCCCTGCAAATTATAGACCAATCTCCCTGTTAAATACAGACCTAAAAATCTTTTCAAAAATTTTGGCCAAAAGATTAATCAACATCTTACCCACTCTTATCAAAAATGACCAAGTGGGCTCAGGCGCGGAGCTAGGGGGGGTCGGGGTAGGACAAGTGCCCCGGGGCGCCTGGTCCCCAAGGGCGCCCTCCGCATTGCTGAGCTGCTGGTTTTTTTTTTTTGTTTACTTTTTTTTTTTTTTTGCGGCGGAGGGGAGCAGCGCAGAGAAGAGGGAGAGCTGTGCGGACGGTGGGGAAGGGGGGCCATCTCCCCCTCCTTCCCTCACCTTAGATGCTCTCCCTCCCTCGCTGTCCCCTCCAATGTCCGGGTGGCTGGCAGCGGCGGGCGGAACTCACCTCCGTCTCGCTCCAGCGCCGGCCGGAAGTTCGGGTGACGCAGCCGCTGCTCTGGTCTGGACCAGACCGAGTAGCGGCAGATCCATCCGGCGCTGCGAGAGACGGAGGTAAGTTCCGCCCGCTGCTGCCAGCCACCCGGACATTGGAGGGGACAGCGAGGGAGGGAGAGCAGCTCTTCCTCTTCTCTGCGCTGCTCCCCTCCTGCTGGGGAAGGGGACACCTGACCTGGCTACCTACTCTGGGCACATATACCACTGCCTACATATATTGGGCACATATACCCCTGCCTACATATACTGGGCATATACCCCCGGCTACCTACTCTGGGCACATATACCTACCCTGGCTACCTACTCTGGGCACATATACCCCTGGCTACCTACTCTGGGCACATATACCCCTGGCTACCTACTCTGGGCACATATACCCCTGCCTACATATATTGGGCACATATACCCCTAACTACATATACTGGGCACATATACCCCTGGCTACCTGTTCTGTGGACATCTCTACCCCTGGCTACCTGTTCTGGGGACATCTATACTGCTGGCCACCTATTCTGGGGAAACCTATAGACCTGGGGCTACCTATTTTTGGGGAAGCACTGCTGTCAGATTGAGTGTATTTTGGGGAACTGCTGCCAGGTGAGAGGTGTCTACCATATTAAGGGGACATTCTGCCTATTTATGTGAAATGCTGTCTATTTATGTGCCTCATGACTGCTGAATTTGTCTTGTTGGGGGCCTCATGGTTACTGAATTTGTCTTGTTGGGGGCCTCATGATTTGTTGGGGGCCTCAAGATCGCTGAATTTGTCTTGTTAGGGGCCTCATGATTGCTGAATTTGTCTTGTTAGGGGCCTCATGATTGCTGAATTTGTCTTGTTGGGGGCCTCAGGATTGCTGAATTTGTCTTGTTGGGGGCCTCATGATTGCTGAGTTGGTCATGTTGGGGGCCTCATGTTTGCTCATGAGTGCAGAATTTGTCTTAATGGGGGGGGGGGGCTCATGATTGCTGCATTTGTCTTGGAACATGCTGGAAGGTACATACTGAGGGAGGGTGGGTGAGCGTGAGCCTGCTAACCTCCATGTACATTTGAAGGGGCGTGACCAAATGTGGAGCACCCATAACCACGCCCACATTTGGTCACGACCCTTCACCTTAGGGGGCGCATTAATAGTCTTTGTCCCCGGGCGCTGAAAACCCTAGCTACGCCTCTGAGTGGGCTTCGTTAAAAACCGCCACACTGCGAATGGTACCAGGAAAGTTCTAAATCTAATATTTGAAGCTGAAAAATCTCGAAGGCCTTCTCTGCTTCTCACTCTGGATGCAGAGAAGGCCTTTGACAGAGTCAACTGGCTATACTTAAGATCAATCTTAAATAAATTTAATTTCCCACCATTGTTTCAACAAGCAATTATGTGCCTCTACTCAGTCCCCTCTGCAAAAGTCCTTGTTGCCGGCCTATTATCTAAGTCATTTAGTATCACAAATGGTACAAGACAAGGCTGCCCCCTATCCCCACTCATATTTGACCTTGTAATGGAACCACTGGCTGAAAAAATCAGACAACACCCTAATATTCAAGGCATCAGAGTAGGCTCCTCCACATACCCAATAGGTCTCTATGCGGATGATGTAATCATCATGATTGAGAACCCTGAAAAATCAATAGCAGCAGTATATGAAACACTTAAGGCTTTTGGGAAAATATCTTATTATAAAATTAACGAAAACAAGTCCCAGATACTCCCCTTTAACATACCTGATCCAATGAAAAAGAGGATACAAGCCTCTACTCCCTTTGTATGGGAACCATCCCAAGTACAATATTTGGGGATTCAGCTGACCAATCATACCACTAAACTATACACAAAAAATTACATCCCATTACTTAAAAAAAGTCAAAGACTTATGTAAAAGCTATAGACACATATCGATTTCCTGGGCGGGCAGAATAGCAGCAGTTAAAATGCTCATACTGCCAATCATACTCTACCAATTTAGAAATCTCCCCATAACCATACCCACACATTTTTTCCCCAAAATCCAAAAAACCATTAATGAATTTATATGGCAAAATCGCAAACCTCGTATAAATACATACATCATGGGAATTCCAACCACTAAAGGCGGAATGGGGATACCAGATATCAAACAATACTACCTCGCCACATTGCTTGACCAATCCAAATTTTGGCTAATCCCATCGGCAGCTAAAGATAAAGCATGGATCCAGTTAGAACAACAAAATATGAGCCATAACTTAAGAGATATATTCCTCCGGACATTACTACAACAACCAACTACAAAACCCCAATCTCCAACAGCCCAAGCCTCATGGTTAGCGATAAAAAGGTTTGCCTCCACACAAAAACCTGGTGATGGAATAACATTACAACATTGCCCCCAATATGGCTAAACTCCCTAATCGATGACTTAAACGTATCTAAATGGTCTGAGTACGGGATAACAAACATAGGACAGTTAATGAATGGCGAAACCCCTCACACTTTCCTATATCTACAAGGCAAATACAACATACCAGACAAGGACATATATAGTTTTTCCAAAATCCAACATTACCTACAACATCTACCAACGCAGAAAATTATGTTCCACAGCGAGCTGATACCCATCATTAAATACAATATGGTCAAAAAGTCCTCTACAGGTGTTTGGTACCAATGTTTGAAACAATTTCACAAACTTGAGCATAAATACATAATTACATGGGAAAAAGATTTGGGAAAAGGGTTTTCTCAAGAACAATGGAACACATTTTTCCACATGTCTAGTCGTATCTCGCACTGTACAACACACTGGGAAACCTCCCCAAAAATACTGCTAAGATGGTACCTGACACCTGATAAACTATCAAAATACGACCACTCCACACCTAACATATGCTGGAGAACATGTAAGGCAGAAGGTTCGTTCTTCCATATTTGGTGGCTTTGCCCTAAAATTATACCTCTATGGAAGCTAGTGATCCAATTAATTTTTGATATTACAGGTGTGCATATACCATGCAAACCTGAAACCCTATTGCTGCACCTAGATATTAGAATGATCCCATCACACCTGAAAACTCTAATCTTACATATTCTCTTGGCTGCCAAAATCTCCATTGCCAGAAACTGGAAAACAGATAACTGCCCAAACATCAAACAAATAATTGCTATAATACAGCAAAACAGTGTATATGAACATATGTATGCTAGGACCTGTAGTAAGGAAAAAATATTCTTGAAGCAATGGAAGTTTTGGATCGAGTGGTACTCCATATATGAAAATAATCTTCAGACCCCCTAAACAACTGTCTAATCTCTATAAGTTGTAATTAAACCATCACCAGAGCCTTATTAGTCCCTCCACAATCCTATATGTACATGACTTGCCAACCCCCCCCCCCCTCCCCCCCATCACCACCACCACCAATGTTACTAAAAAATATCCTATACCTTTGCCCCTTAGGCCTGCTTCAATATATATAAGGTATAATGTATAATGCTTAATTATATACCAACTCTTATTTCTACACTTGTTATACCACTTGTAATAATGTTACTGTTACTATTATTTGGTTGTTATTAGCTACGATTAATAGTAGAATTAGACATCTATGTCCAGAATGCCTCCTGTTTTAATTCTGTAAAAGTGTATTTACAACTGTAAGAGGTATGCATATAATTAATATCTGTATGCTGTTTTCTGCTTACAAAAATTCAATAAAAAACCAAATGATCGAAAAAAAAAATAGATAAGTCTCAGATCTATAGTTGCAAAATGGACTGTGTTACAGAGGAAATAGTCAGGTGTTCATAAATGGCAGACTAAACAGGTGACTTTTCAGTTTGGACTTGAATGGTGTGGCAAGGCATTTCAAAGGATTGGGGCTGCATAACAGAAAGTTCTGGTGCCAAGGGTTTTAAGGTGGACTCAGTCCTATTGATCAAATACAAGTTAGAATGCAGACATTAAAGGGATACTGTAGGGGGGTCGGGGGAAAATGAGTTAAAGTTACCCGGGGCTTCTAATGGTCCCCCACAGACATCCTGTGCCCACGCAGCCACTCCCCAATGCTCCGGCCCCGCCTCTGGTTCACTTCTAGAATTTCAGACTTTAAAGTCTGAAAACCACTGCGCCTGAGTTGCCGTGTCCTCACTGCTGCTGATGTGTCCAGGAGGGTACTGCGCATGCCCAGTATGGTCTGTGCCTGCGCCGTATGTTCCTGGTGACATCAGGGGGGGTGAGGACACGGCAACGCAAGCGCAGTGGTTTTCAGACTTTAAAGTCTGAAATTCCAAAAGTGAACCAGAGGCGGGGCCAGAGCATCGGTGAGTGGCTGCTCAGGCACAGGATGCCTGCAGGGGACCATTAGAAGCCCCAGGTAAGTTCAACTCATTTTCCCCTAACCCCCCTACAGTATCCCTTTAAGAACAACAGCAAAAAAAAAAAAACACCTTTTTTCAGGATATTTTTTTTATTGAGCAGTTTGCTGAATATTTGCTGGGCATACCGATTAGCCGCCGGATCGACCCCCGCCACGTCCCCGCCGCGTCCCCGCGCGTGCACCCGGTTTCATTCCCGCTTGTCTTGGTATTGAGCGCGGAATTGATCCCCGCGGTGATGGGACATGTCGGATATTATCACTCGAGCTATCAGCGGCTCGATTGATAAGGAACAAGCTGACCGTGTATGCCCAGCATTAGACAATAGAGGGTGATTCACTAAATGGTTGTAACCCAAAATGGAACTGGCAATTGTAATTCAGCAAGCCAAAAACATTGGTGCACTGAGCATGTAGCTCACTAGCAGTGGCTTTACAGAAATACATTTAGGGCCCGTTTCCACTGGAGCGGTTTCCGCTCCGAATCCGCAGAGTTTCCCCGCACACAAATCGCAAGGGGAAAATCTGCCATAGGAAACTATGGTGCCTGCCGGCCGAATCACTTACGCTAGCGATTCGGCCGAAACTGCCCACAGTTTTCATGCGAAAGGCTGCGAATCCCATAACCGTGCATAGCACAACTTCTGGGATTCGCCTGCGATCGCGCACACCTGGAAGTGCTGCCGCGCGTCTCACTGATGTTTGTGGCACAAGTGGAAACAGGTCCTTAGTGATTTGCAGCCATTGTCGGGCTGTTGGCAAAGGCAGTAGTGCTCTACTACTAAAGAGAAGGTCGGCTGTTACAAAGACCTGCTCATAGGGTATTGCCACATAATCCTGGTGTGGTCACTTTCTAGAAAATAACAGGGTTCTGGCTGCAGGCTGTGCAGCTTTGGGCCAAGGTCCCTCAAATGGAAAACTTAGTAAAAAACAACTAAAATATAAAGGGAAGAAAGTCCTTCACATTGTACACAACTCACCAGTATATATCCCAGTGTCTTAAAGGGGTTATTTCGCGAAAAAAGTAGGCAGTTAAAAAATGTGACAGATGACAGGTTTTGGGCCAGTCCATCTTTTTAAGGGGGATTCTCAGGGCTTTCTTTGTTTTCAACAGGATTTCCTTCCTGAACAGCAGTTTAACTGCCAAAATAGCAAGATACCAGCCGGCCTCCCTAATCGTTTGCACACTATTATGTCAGTTAGATTTTGCAACTGTTGTTCAGGAAATGCTGTTGAAAACAAAGAAAGCCCTGAGAATCCCCCTTAAAAAGATGGACTGGCCCAAAACCTGTCATCTGTCACATTTTTTAACTGCCTACTTTTTTCGCGAAAGAACCCCTTTAAGAATCTCAAGTCTGTGGTTGTATCTATACTATAGCACAAATCTAGAGCCAAACTCAGATACCAGGTATTATAAAGACTTCTGGGCTTAGGCGGTGCAGCACTGCCATTTTAGTCCTCTATGGCAGAATCCATTGTTCCCGGAACTCTGTAAAGCTGTAAACCGCCACTCTTCGGGGAGTACATATTAGGTGGGCGTCGCTCAGTTCAGCGCGGGGAAGAGCTGAATGACGGCTCTCACTGATGCCACTAAACGCCCCGGCAGAGTTAAATACTATTCCCCCTCTGAGTTGTCACAACTCGGAGAGAGATGTAATTTGGGGTGTGGCTGCCACCAGAGCCCCGAATTACGACTAGCATTGCTGCTATGATGGCACCCAGCTTCGGCGCTCAGCACCGCCCATTGAAATAACCTGCTTCACTCTTCGGGCGAGCAGAGGTATACTATATCTTGGCCAAATATTAAGCAATACACAATTAGTCCCATTCATTACTCTTCAGACACAAATGAACACTACCTAATATCCATCCATATATGTACCTTCAACTACAACACACCCTGAGAGTTCAGTTTCCTCAAGGCTTCCCACACTCTGGTACCTCCCCAGTTCTTGAACTTTTAAAAGATGGGCTGGTGAAACACAATATGGGAACCGTCTACTCCTTATTCATTGAACATATGTCTGAACCCATCCCCGCAAACCTTTATGTCTAAGTGGACGCAACTGGGATTAACTATAGATGAAGAGGAATGGGAGGAATGTTTGCCTATCTCACGCCAAGTCTCACCCTGCATGAGGGAATGTTTAACCCAACTACATACCATCCACCAATGCTATTCAACCTCTCCCCATGTCTCCCCCTCCACTCCTAACCAATGCCCTAAATCTAATGCCCCCAACCCTTCCTTTATTAACTTGCTATGGCAATGTCCTCCAGTAGCAGACTTCTGGGGACAAGTTGTTGCCTTCTTACACCTTGTGGAAACCCTGTTTGTGGCCAAGCAATGTGTCACCTTCAGATGATCGTCACAGAATTGTTCCACAGTCGATGACTGGAAAAGTAAAATCAATCGCTCTCTGCCTTGTAAAAAAACTTGTGTACCAAAATCGGAGTTGCCCAGACAAATACTCAAAGTTTGGGAACGTTGGCTATTGAACTTCAACCTATGAATGTTAGCGTCATGTAATATGTCCATACTAATGTTTGCTGCTTCCTGTGGTATATATTGCATGAAGTAGAGGTGCAAGGAAAAATAGGCACGAGTGGATAAAAATATCATAATAAACTGGGCGTGAAGGGAAGCCCAAAACATGTAAATGATAAGCAGGGGTGCTCGGATACCCCTTTTTAAAATCTGAATTGAATTCGAATCCGGATACCCAGATATCCGAATCCGAACATTCTGGTACCCGAATAGAATTGGATATCCGAACCCAGTATCCGGGATATCCGATTGGATTCGGATATCCAGATAGAAAACCGGAAGTGGCCTTTAAATTGCTTCTAAAACATTGTTTTTAAAGTTAATTATGCATGTAGCATCATTTTTTTTTTTTAAGAATAGCACTAATTGATTATGGGGGGAGTTAAAATACAAAAAAAAAATGGCTGTAAATTAACATCAGGACTAGGTTACACAGACAGCGGTCATGCATTGTGTCCAAAGTCCAACCGCACAACTGGGACATCACAGTTTTCAGTCCAGACACCTCCATGAAATTATGCAGCAATTATGTTTTGGGTTAAATATAGGTGGTATCAGCCCAACAGTAGAGATGGCCCGAACCTCCGATTTTAGGTTCACGAACACGGTTTGCGAACCTACCGTGAAAGTTCGGTTCGCGTGAACTTTCGCGAACCGCAATAGACTTCAATGGGGAGGTGAACTTTGAAAACTAGAAACAATTATGCTGGCCAGAAAAGTGATGGAAAAGATGTTTCAAGGCATCTAACACCTGAGCTCTTTCAGTGACTACAAAAGGGGAATTTTTTTTTTCAAAAAGACCTTATAGTTTTTGAGAAAGTCATTTTAAAATAACTCCTTCTGACCGTGGGAAAATTATACGCCCGCCGACTTTAGCAGTTAATAGCAAAGCCCCTTTAAAATCTAGAAACAACAAACACTTGCAGGAAATGTTAAGAAGAACGGTGGGAACAAGAGGAAAACATTTTTTCCAAAAAGACCTTATAGTTTTTGAGAAAATCAATTTTAAAGTTTCAATGTGAATTCTCCTTCTGACCGTGGGAAAATTTACCCCCGCCGACTTTAACAGTTAATAGCAAAGCCCCTTTAAAAGCTAGAAACACCAAAATTACTGGGAATGTTAAGACGAACAGTGGGAACAAGAGGAAAAACAATTTTTTCAAAAAGACCTTATAGTTTTTTTTCGGGGTTGTGTTTTTATTTCATTTAACCCTTTGTGGAAATGGGTAAGGGGTACTTTGTACCCCTATACTCATTTCTCCTGGGAGACGGTGGGCATCTGGGGTCCCATTCTTAAAGGAGACTCCCAGATGCCACCATGAACCCCCCCCCCCGGGAGTCGTCGCCCCACCTCCTCCTGGGGCATCGGAGGTGGGGAAGAGCCCCTTGTGGATTGGATTGGACACAGGCTCCGTGGGGGAGGGGGGAGGCTTGGCCACCCCTCCCCCCCGGAGCCCCCCCATACCATGGACCATGCGGGCTGGTATAGCTCAGGGTGCTGCGACTGTGCAGTCTGCATAGAAGCAATTGCGGCTGTGCAGCTCTAGGGCCCTAACTATCTTGTTTTTTCTGCCACCAATTAGGCTTTCTTTGGGTGATACATTTTTGCTAACAATTCATTTATTCTAAATCCATTTTAACAGGAATATTAAGAAAGAAATAGAAAAAAAATCATTATTTCTCAGTTTTTGGCCATTATAGTTTTAAATTAGTAATACGTGCTACCGTAATTAAAACCCATGTATTTTATTTGACCATTTGTCCCACACCATTTAAATGTTGTCCCTATCACAATGTATAATGCCGATATTTTATTTAGAAATAAAGGTGCATTTTTTCATTTTGCGTCCATCACTATTTACAAGCCCATAATTTAAAAAATTATATTAATATACTTGTGAGAAAACGTGGAAAAGCCGCCGCGTGTACTAGCAGCAAGGTGGCTGATTCCGCGTCCAACGGAAGCGTGCATCTAGTGACATGGCAGAACGCGGAAAAGCCGTTGCATGTATTGATAGCGAGGCGGCTGGTTCTGCGTCCAGCACGGCGGTTTGCACGCAGCAGCGTGCAGCTAGGGTGGCTGAGCCTGTTAGTTCACATAGGTTTAGGAATACACGCGCGCGCGCTGAAAGGCAGAACTTTTATGATGGCCAAGGGAGGATCAGCTGGCCAGGCTGGTCAGCTGACCTCAGAGCTGGTAACCATTGGTTGATCACTTTAGGGCGGTGCCAGAGAGCACCGCTCTATAGATGGTTACTGCTGGCCACTCTTAAATTGTCTGCCGTTGCGATCACTACATGGAAGCACTCAGACCTTAGTCAGATCCTACAGTGTGTTTGAACCAAGAGGACCTGGGAATTCACACTGAGCCAGATTACTTGTACTGTTATTCTGTTTGTGCTTAGACTAATTCCAGGGTGTAGAGACCACAGACCTCACACCCAAGACTAGGGAACTTGTATTATTATTCTGTTATACTTCAGACTAGTTCCAGGGTGTAGAGACCACGGACCTCACACCCAAGACTATGGAACTTGTGTTATCATTCTGTTATACATCAGACTAGTTCCAGGGTGTAGAAACCACGGACCTCACACCCAAGACTAGGCATTGTTTGATATTTGTTATGACCTGTTGCTTTCCTGACTATCCCTTTGCTTTCTGATTCGGTACCACGCATATCTGAGATACCGTTTCCAAACCCTGACTGCCCTGGATACCGAATCATCCTTCTGTCTTTTGTACTTTGTCTGTCCAAGTGTTGCCAACCTGGCTTGCCTGACCTCGAGAGCTATCTCTCTCCACTTAAGAGATAGTCTCCAGATCTGTCAGTGACACCCACCTCCAGGTGTCACTCACTCTCTGGTCCTTCCTACCTTGAGCCTGACTCCACCCCTTGGAGAGTCTCAGGCTGCTGGAAGGTTTCTGTACTCTCTATAGCAGTACTTCCTGTACTGCCTAGGGCCACCTGCTCTTCAGGTGGGTTACTCAAAGTCATACTGTTACACCAAACACTCACTATATACTTTACTAGATTCTGCAGATCATCCATAATCAGGTATAGATCTGTATTCTTGGTGATACTGCAGGTCACGAATAATCAGATTCTCTCTGCGAGCTGACACCAATCGTTACAGAACGGCAGACCAAACCCAAATGGATGCACTTTACAGCCGTCTTGATGCACTCACCACCTTGGTGGAAACTTTCATTCGAGTGCTGGACAGTCATTAGACTCAGATCAACGCATTATCTGGGTCTATACAAGCCTTTCAGATGGCTGTGAACATAGTGTGATCTCCTCCTAGCACAGACATACGTATGCCTGTACCTAAAAGGTTTGGTGGTCACAGATCTGACTTCCAGAATTTTAGAAATAGAGTGTTGTCATACTTTGAGTTGAGACCTAATTCTTCTGGAACCATGGCACAGAGAATTACGTTTATTAAGACTCTGTTGTCAGGGGATTCCCTGACCTGGGCATATAATCTTCAGCCAGGGAATGAGGCTTTAGCCTCGGTTGAGGAATTCTTTAAAGCTATGGCTATAATTTATGGTGATCCAGACATTGCCTCTACCGCTGAGTGGAAGCTCAAGACGTTACGACAGGGCAAGGGTCCGGTGAAAAATTATGCAGCTGAGTTCAGGAAATGGGTAGTTTCAGCTAGATGGGACTCATTCGCACTTCTGGACTGTTTTTTGTCAGGGTTGTCAGACCCGGCCTATGATCTAATCTTGGGTCACCCCGAACCAAAGTCTATTGATGAGGCCATTTCATTAGCAGTCAGGATTGATCGTCGCCTACGTTATCAAAGACAGACTTGGAGTAGGAACGATGTGAGATATGTTTCCGACGCCGCGCCTCAACCCGATTCATCTCCACTCGCTTCATCTCCACCAGAACCAATGCAGATTGGGCGGTCGAAATTGGCCCAGGTGGAGCGGAGGCACAGAGAAACAGAGCAGCTCTGTCTATACTGTGCAGAAGTGGGTCATATAGTGCAGAGTTGTCCCAAACAGTCTTTGCCTCTAGACGATAAACTTTTGCTCCTCCCTTGTACTATATCTTGGAAGGATAAGACAGAAACCACTGAGGCCTTCGTTGACTCTGGCTCAGCAGCCAACTTTATGGATTACGAATTTGCTAAGAAATTGGGGGTCCCAATTTCCCCGTTGAAACAACAGATTCTGGTCACTGCAGTGGACGATTCCCCCCTGCAGAGTAACCACCCTCTGCCCCAGAGTTAAGGGTTACGGTAGGGGTGTTACATAGAGAGAATTTACAGTTTCTGGTTTTGCGAATGACAACCTCCACGATCATTCTTGGTATGCCATGGTTACAACTTCACTCGCCTCAGATCAATTGGGCTACAGGTCAGCTAACAAGCTGGTCTACCCATTGTTATCATCATTGTCTAGAGAAGGTAACCTTGGGTGAAACCAAGATTCACATGGAGGGATTGCCAGATCAGTATTCAGAATTTGCGGATGTGTTTTGTCCTAAGTCAGATGATAAACTTCCTACACACCGTCCTTTTGATTGCCCCATTGATCTCAGGTCTGGCTGTATGCCCCCTAGAGGTCATCTCTATAATCTATCTGGGCCAGAGAAATTAGCCATGCAAGAATACATCTGAGAAAATTTAGGTAAGGTTTTATTCGTCCTTCTCGGTCCCCAGCAGGGGCCGGGTTCTTTTTTGTGAAAAAGAAGGATGGAGGCTTCAGTCCATGCATTGATTATCGGGGCTTAAATAAAATTACAGTAAAGAATCGTTATCCTCTGCCCTTGATAGACGATTTATTTACCCAGGTCACCAGTGCGTAGATTTTCTCAAAGCTGGATTTAAGGGGTGCATACAACCTTGTGCGTATCAGGTAGTGTTGGGCGAACAGTGTTCGCCACTGTTCGGGTTCTGCAGAACATCACCCTGTGCGGGTGATGTTCGAGTTCGGCCGAACACCTGATGGTGCTCGGCCAAACTGTTCGGCCATATGGCCGAACTAAGAGCGCATGGCCGAACGTTCCCCGAACGTTCGGCTAGCTCTGTGATTGGCCGAACGGGTCCCGTGATTCGGACCCGAACGCGCTCTGATTGGCCGAACGGTCACGTGGTTCGGGTAAATAAATACCCGAACCACGTCATATCTCCGCCATTTCTATGTGGGTTTAGCTTTGGGTAGGCAGGCAGGGTAGTTCGCTCTCCAGCCACGCTAGCCAGGGTCCCCCCCAGTCATTGTGTGTCGCTGCTGGGAACAGTAGTACACCGCTCGCTCAGCCACACTATATATAGCATTGTTTACTGCCACTGTGTGCCTCGCTCAGCCACACTATATATAGCATTATTTACTGCCACTCTGTGTACACGGCTCAGCCAGACTATATAGCATTGTGTGTACTGCCACTGTGTACCTCGCTCAGCCAGACTATATAGCATTGTTTACTGCCACTCTGTGTACACCGCTCAGCCAGACTATATAGCATTGTGTGTACTGCCACTCTGTGTACTGCCACTCTGTGACTCTGTGCCTCTCCACAGAAAATGCAGACCGTCTGACTCAAATTAAAATGAATCAATCCTGGATTGGAAACGACTACGCAACACTCCAGGACCCCAACCAAGTAACATGACCAATGAACATCTGGGATGGTTTAGCGTTTCCGGTCCCTGTTTATTGAACCTCTCATCTGTATTACATTTATGACTGCATGGCGGCAAAAAGCATTGCTGCTATATCCGCACGCTTTTTGTCCTCATGCAAGGCCTGGGTTGTTGTGTCTCAAAAAGCATGGCCTTCTCCTTCTGCGCCTGCTCCTGTTCCATCACGTGTGCTGCTGCTGCTGCTGGGTTAGCGTTGCCGGTCCCTGTTTAGGGAACCTCTTATCTTTATTACATTTATGACTGCATGGCGGTACAAAGCATGCTATCCGCACGCTTTTTGTCCTCATGCAAGGCCTGGGTTGTTGTGTCTCAAAAAGCATGGCCTTCTCCTCCTGCGCCTGCTCCTGTTTCATCACGTCTGCTGCTGCTGGGTTAGCGTTGCCGCGTGGTCCCTGTTTATTGAACCACTTATCTTTATTACATTTATGACTGCATGGCGGTACAAAGCATGCTATCCGCACGCTTCTTGTCCTCATGCAAGGCCTGGGTAGTTGTGTCTCACAAAGCGTGGCCTTCTCCTCCTGTGCCTCCTCCTGTTCCATCACGTGTGCTGCTGCTGGTGCTGGGTTAGCGTTACCGGTCCCTTTTCCTGGAACCTCTTCTCTGTATTACATTTAGGACTGCATGGCGAAAAAAAGCATGTTACCTGTGCAAAGAAACATGACATTTTCCACATTTAAAAGACAGTTTTTCCTTTGAAACTTTACAATCAATTTTCTCAAAAACTATAAGCTCTTTTTCAAATATCTTTTTCCTCTTGTACCCACTCCCAAGGTGCACATACCCTGCTAATTTGGGGTATGTAGCATGTAAGGAAGCTTTACAAAGCACGAACGTTCGGGTCCCCATTGACTTCCATTATGTTCGGAGTTCGGCGCGAACACCCGAACATCGCGGCGATGTTCGGCGAACGTTCGCGAACCCGAACATCTAAGTGTTCGCCCAACACTAGTATCAGGGATGGTGATGAATGGAAGACAGCCTTTAACATGCCCGATGGGCATTACGAGTACCTAGTGATGCCCTTCGGGTTGTGTAACGCCCCGGCCGTCTTCCAAGAGTTGATTAATGAGGTGTTCAGAGAGGTATTGGGCAAATTCGTCTTGTTGTATTTAGACGACATACTAATTTTCTCGTCCAACCTCTCAGAACACAGAAAGCATGTTAAGTTTGTGTTTTACGAAAGTTATGACAAAATATGCTGTATGCTAAATTGGAGAAGTGCATTTTCGAAGTGACCTCTGTCGCCTTTCTGGGGTACATAATTTCAACCTCTGGCCTTTCTATGGACCCTGGAAAAGTTTCAGCTGTCTTGGAGTGGCCCCAACCTGTAGGGCTGAAAGCTCTCCAGAGATTCCTGGGGTTCGCCAACTACTATAGGAGGTTCATAAAGGGGTACTCTACGGTGATTTCACCTCTCACCAGTCTCACCAAAAAAGGGTCAGATACTCACCACTGGTCCCCTGAGGCCCATGCTGCTTTTTTCCACCCTGAAGAAACTGTTCTGTTCTGCACCCATACTGAGACATGTTGACATCTCCTTTCCCTTTATCGTGGAGGTAGATGCCTCAGAGGTAGGGGTAGGGGCTGTGCTGTCTCAGCGTTCCGGTTTGCAGGGAAAACTGCATCCTTGTGCCTATTTCTCCCGTAGATTTTCACCCGCAGAGAAAAACTACGATATAGGCAATAGGGAACTTCTAGCCATCAAATTGGCCTTTGAGGAATGGCGACATTGGCTAGAAGGGGCAGAACATACCATTACGGTTTACACTGACCACAAGAATTTGGAGTGCATTGAAGGCGCTAAGAGACTTAGCCCCAGACAGGCCCGGTGGTCATTATTTTTCTCAAGATTCAGATTTGTAATCACGTATACCCCTGGTAGTAAGGCCATCAAGGCTGATGCCTTATCCAGATGTTTTGAGCCCGAGACAGCACAGCCCTCAGACCCAGAAACCATTGTTCCTCAAAAGATGGTTCTGGCAGCCACTGAGACCTGGAAAGACTGGACAGTCACGTTGGGTCCGTTCCAACAAGATGTACCAGAGGAAAAGCCTGAGGGGGTCATGTTTGTACCATTGCCTTTCTGCTTACAAATATTGCAGCTGTTCCATTCCCACAAGAATGCTGGGCATCCTGGGGCCACCAGAACTCAAGATCTCACTGCTAGATGTGCTTGGGGGCCGTCATTGGCAACTGACTGCAAGGAGTATGTGAGGGAATGTGCAGTGTGTGCTAGGAGCAAACCCTCCCGTCAGGCACCTGTTGGAACATTGCAGCCTCTGCCAGTCCCGAGTGAACCATGGACCCATTTGTCCATGGATTTTGTGGGCGAGCTCCCCAGGTCTGAGGGCATGACGGTCATTTGGGTGGTAGTCGATCAATTCAGGGGGATGGCCCATTTTGTCCCCCTGAAAGGACTCCCCTTGGCCCAGGAATTGGCCGATCTCTTCATCCAGCATGTTTTCCGGCTGCATGGCATTCCGGAAAATATAGTGTCAGATCGGGGAGTCCAATTTGTTTCCAAGTTTTGGAGGGCATTCTGCCATCAGTTAGACATGGAGCTTTCTTTCTCATCAGGATACCACCCACAGACCAATGGCCAGACCGAAAGAACGAATCAGTCTCTGGAACAATTTCTGAGGTGTTATGTTGCAGATGCACAAACCGACTGGGTCAAATTTTTGCCGTTTGCAGAATTTGCACACAACAATCTGAAGAGTTCCTCTTTAGGATTTTCCCCATTTCAGGTGGTGACGGGAAGGTTACCTAAGTTCACCCCATTGCCAGTGGCTTCTACTCCGTTTCCAGCACGGGAGAACTGGCAGAAGTCTTTGAAACAGATTTGGGGAATGGTTGAAAGAAATCTGGGGAGGGCTTTTCAGAACCAGAAAAAACAGGCTGACAAGAGACGTTCCATAGAATGGGAATTTCTTCCAGGAGACTTGGTCTGGGTGTCCACGCGACATTTGGCTCTAAAGCAACTGTCACCCAAGTTAGGTCCTAGATTCGTGGGTCCTTTTCCAGTGACCAGGAAAATCAATAATGTCACTTATGCCATTGATCTCCCTACCAGCATGCGAGGTGTGAGATCATTTCATGTGTCCCTGCTCAAGCCGGCAGTGCACGTGGATTCCGCTCCCCCCCCCCCCCCCTTGTTGATTGATGACCAACCTGAGTATGAAATTGAGAAGATTCTGGACTCTGGCTTGTGCAGAACGCTGTGCAGTATTTGGTTCACTGGAAGGGGTATGGCATAGAGGAAAGAACTTGGGTGCCAGACTGTCGTATGCACGCAGAGGAGTTAAAAAGGGAATTCCATAACTTGCATCCTGGGAAGCCAGGTAGGAGATGTCCGGAGTCCACTCCTCAGGGGGGGGGGGTACTGTGAGAAAACGCGGAAAAGCCGCCGCGTGTACTAGCAGCAAGGCGGCTGATTCCGCGTCCAACGCGGCGGTCTGCACGCGGAAGCGTGCATCTAGTGACATGGCAGAACGCGGAAAAGCCGTCGCATGTATTGATAGCGAGGCAGCTGGTTCCGCATCCAGCATGGCGGTTTGCACGCAGCAGCGTGCAGCTGGGGTGGCTGAGCCTGTTAGTTCACATAGGTTTAGGAATACACACGCGCGCGCTGAAAGGCAGAACTTTTATGATGGCCAAGGGGGGATCAGCTGACCAGGCTGGTCAGCTGACCACAGAGCTGGTAACCATTGGTTGATCACTTTAGGGCGGCGCCAGAGAGCACCGCTCTGTAGATGGTTACTGCTGGCTACCCTCAAATTGTCTGCTGTTGCGATCACTACGTGGAAGCACTCAGACCTTAGTCAGATCCTACAGTGTGTTTGAACCAGGAGGACCTGGGAATTCACACTGAGCCAGATTACTTGTGTTATTATTCTGTTATACTTCAGACTAGTTCCAGGGTGTAGAGACCACGGACTTCACACCCAAGACTAGGGAACTTGTGTTACTATTCTGTTATACTTCAGACTAGTTCCAGGGTGTAGAGACCACGGACCTCACACCCAAGACTAGGGAACTTGTGTTATCATTCTGTTATACATCCGACTAGTTCCAGGGTGTAGAGACCACAGACCTCACACCCAAAACTAGGGAACTTGTGTTATCATTCTGTTATACATCAGACTAGTTCCAGGGTGTAGAGACCACGGACCTCACACCCAAGACTAGGCATTGTTTGATATTTGTTATGACCTGTTGCTTTCCTGACTATCCCTCTGCTTTCTGATTCGGTACCACGCATATCTGAGATACCGTTGCCAAACCCTGACTGCCCTGGATACCGAATAAGCCTTCTGTCTTTTGTACTTTGTCTGTCCGTGTGTTGCCGACCTGGCTTGCCCGACCTCGAGAGCTATCTCTCTCCACTTAAGAGATAGTCTCAAGATCTGTCAGTGACACCCACCTCCAGGTGTCACTCACTCTCTGGTCCTTCCTACCTTCAGCCTGACTCCACCCCTTGGAGAGTCTCAGGCTGCTGGAAGGTTTCTGTACTCTCTATAGCAGTACTTCCTGTACTGCCTAGGGCCACCTGCTCTTCAGGTGAGTTACTCAAATTCATACTGTTACACCAAACACTCACTATATACTTTACTAGAGGTGTCCAGAGGTTAGCACTATATCTGTATTATTGGTGATTCTGCAGATCATCCATAATCAGGTATAGATCTGTATTCTTGGTGATACTGCAGATCACCAATAATCAGATTCTCTCTGCGAGCTGACAACAATCGTTACAATACTCCTTTGACATGCCTATTTAAAAATTTCAGATCCTTAGGTAACTATTTATGTTTTTTTTTTATTGTAATTTTTTTTTCTTTATTTTTTTTTTATTAAAAATTTTATTTGGGTAATTTATTGGTGTAGGAGGTAAACAGCTATTTTGTAATGTAAATTTATTGAAAAATGGATGTGGGTGTAGTTTTACTATTTGGCCACAAGATGGCCACAGTCAAAAAATCCTGGAAGTGTTATTGTACGCTTCCAGGAAGCATTAGGAGGACAGGGAACATTTTGTTACTCAGAAAAACCACAGCCTCTGATAAGAGGCTGTCGGTTTTTCTGCAGGGGGCTTCGATCAATGAATGGGATCTACTGTATAATGCCATTCATTGATCGCTGGGCTAACGGCCAGTGGCGGGAGCACAGCCTATCTAGATGAGAATGTCCGTCCAGATAGGCTTAAGTGGTTAAGTTGAATTACTGAAATAAATGGACTTTTGCACAATATTCTAATTTTCAGAGTTTCACCTGTATTCTAATGAGTGGAAGACTCTTACCTGAGGGTACCTGTACAGTCCAGCCACACTCGCTATGGATGATAAACTGTCTCCAACAAATCCCACCAATTCACTCTTGTTGTAGCAACTGTAGTTTGGAACCATCTTCTCCATCCCAGAGATAGCTATGAATGCGCTGTGCAGAGCCCTCTTCTGGATAGTGCAGGTATCGTAAATGACATAACCCAGAGTCACATTCGGCAGGATATCGCCTCTGTGGTTTATTTCCTCTATGGCAAACATGAATGCCAGGAGGTGCTGGAGATACTGTAGAGATGGGCTGCAAGAGACTATATTTAGTAGGACATTTTTTGTAGTAGAAGAAAGTTGATTCTGGAGTTGTGGTTAGCTTACGGGAAAAACTAAGGCTTATTTGCATATTCAGGATGGTTAATGAGGTGCAAATCATTTCAAGTTGATGCAGTACTATGCAAATTGAGTATGGAGATTGATGCAGTTTAACAATGAACCAATCAATTCCAGCTGAGGGAAACTTCGATTGGTCCATTTTCAAGCTCCATACATTTGCATACACAATTTGCATAATCCTGCATCAACTCAAAATGAGTTGTGTCTCATTGACCATCCCTATGTGCCAGTGTGTGTTTTTAAAAAAATCTCATTATACAGTTGGCTGCAGCGCAATCCTGCATCGTCAGAACTGTCCCGTCAGACGGGTACTTACAAGATGCACTTCACCAGTGAGGGGGGGAGGCTGGAGATCGTACTGGCCGTGGAGTGGGACATGGAGAGTTGCAGGATGCCCCCTAGAATCACGTCCCCCTCCTGCTGGTATTCCCGGGGTAACACCACTTTCCGGAAGTGACACGCCACGAGTTCCACATCTTTTGTGACAGGAAATAAAGACAGCCAGAGTAATGAGTTAAAGTATTTGGTCAGTAAAGCTTCCAGCTGAGCCTATTGAAAAGAAAAAAAAATTGCATTGTTAGCACTGTCTGTGACAATATACTTTCTCAAGAACCTGTTTTTTAAAGGACCCCAGAGTTGAAAATAAACTAATGAAATAAACAATTGTATCTATTTTCCTACTCCTAAAAAAAAAATACTTTTTAAGATATTCCACAGTTTTATTTTATATTTAAATCTACTTTAGTTTATACTGTTTTATTGTTTTTGCTCAATTACACCTTCATTGAAGTATGCCAGAACTAAAATCTTTGAACTATTGACCTATTTTATATCTCTTTCCTGCTCTGAGAATCCATTTTCTGCTAGGAAAGTGTTTTATAGTTGTGATTTCTTATCAGTGAGGTTCATACTGTAGTCTGACCCAGTCCTGACTCAGACAGGAACTGCCACATACATACCTGATTTTTAACTCTTTCAGGCAGAGAAAGAAGAGAAGGAACACAGCCTAGTTATTTGTGTGCTTGGCACAATACATACACATGTCTATCTCATCATGTCACATGTCACCTCGGGTATCCTTTAGAGGAAAACCGTGGACTGTCAGCAGTGGGGGTGGTTGCAGCCAGTGCTGCTCATCCAGATTCTGGATATCCGGGTAACCCGGATATCCAACCTTTTTTCAGCTATCCAATTCGGACTCAGATACCGGATTTCTGTAGCAATCCGGATAGCTATCTGCGGATAGTTGGCTGGCAATGTGGATATCTGCGGAAATCCGACTATTGAGATACTGTATGATGTCCAGGACGTCATTGAGCCAATCAGAGGGCTCCCAGCCTAAGCCCTGGCACCCAATCACAGAAAGGAACCCTGGCCAGCCCCCCCTGTATAATAAGGAGGGCTGCCATGATGAGACATATCGTCCTTGCTTGTGAATGCTCCCTGAGAGACATGCTCCAGTGCTGCTGGCCTAGCAAGGGCTGTACACAGTGATAAAGCTGTTCAGTGATTAACCCTTCACTATCACTACACTATTTTTGTATTGTTAATTAGCTTGATTTCCTTGTGTGACAGTCAGAGTGTGTGCTGCAGGGCTGCTGCAACTGCTATGTGTCTGTGTGTGTGCTGTGCACAGATCAGGGCAGCTGCTGCCTGCTGGCCAGCTATTAGCCTTAGCTAGCTACAGTATATGTTAGGTTAGGGATTAGGGAATAGGATTACTGTGTTATTGTGTAGTTAGTACTGTAGTACTGCAGTCAGTGCTAGTAGTTGTTAGAGTAGTAGTACTACTGTGTTAGCTTACTACAGAACTGCTGTGCTGCTGAGCAGTGCCAGTGTGACAGTTAGTGTCTTCTCCTCTGCTGTCTGACTGTCACTCGGCACGTGGCCCTTGGCACTTGGCCCTTGGCACTTTGCAGGTGGCACTTGGCACTTAGCACGTGGCACTTGGCACTTGGCACGTGGCACCTGGCACTTGGGATGTGGCATTTGGCTAGTGGCACTTTGCACTTGGCACGTGGCACTTTGCACGTGGCAGATGGCACTTTGCACGTGGCACTTTGCATGTGGCACTTTGCACATGGCAAGTGGCACGTGGCACTTGGTAAGTGGCACAAGCAAAGTTCCACGTGCAAAGTGCAAAGTGCCACGTGCAAAGTGCAAAGTGCCATGTGCAAAGTGCCAAGTGCAAAGTGCCACATGCCAAGTGCAAAGTACCACGTGCAAAGTGCCATGTGCCAAGTGCAAAGTGCCATGTGCCAAGTGTAAAGTGGCGTGGCGTGCAAAGTGCCACGTGCAAAGTGTCACATGCAAAGTGCAAAGTGCCATGTGCCAAGTGCAAAGTGTCCCGTGCCAAGTGCCAAGTGCCATGTGCCACTGCCAAGTGCCACGTCCGGCATGCTCCTGGCACACATTACACCTGCTGCTGCTGCATTGCCCTGCTCCTGCTGCCTTTGCTGTTCCGACCGCCAGGGTGCCACAGGCCACTGCTGCTGTGCTGATACCACCTATATTTAACCCAAAACACAATTGCTGCGTTATTTTTGGAGGTGTCTTGGCAGAAAACTGCCATGTCCCAGTTGTGCGGTTGGACTTTGGACACAATGTGGGCTGCACGACCGCTGTCTGGAACCTAGTCTAAATGTTAATTGACTGCCATTTTTTTAGAGGGCGGGGGGGGGGGGGGGGGAGTCCCCACATCATCAATTAGTGTTTCCCTTTAAAAAATAATGATGCTACATGCCTCATTTTCCCTAAACACGTTTTTAAAGCAATTTAAAGGCCACTTCCATTTTTTCTATCCAGATATCCGAATTTGCCCGGATACCCCGGATACTGGGGTCGGATATCCTATTCGGATTCGGACCAGACAATTTTGAACTTGAATATCCGACCTAGATCGGATATCTGGGTATCCGGATCCGGGTCCAATCCGTATTTTGAAAAGGGGTATCCGAGCAGCACTGGTTGCAGCATTTGGGACTGGACTGTGAGTGTCAGTGATGTCATTGTGATTTACAATATGGATCCAGGTCAAAGGTGCCGACCCTAATAAATCATGGATAAATCCGGGAGGATTTACACCTCAACTAGCTGTGTGGAACACAATGGTGGGCGGACTCCTCATCTAGATTACATTATCTATACAAGTATGTTAAAGGGGATCCGAGATAAACTTTTACTCATTGCAAAATTGTGTTCCTTTCATATAGTTTATAGGGCATTCCTCAAGCCAAATACTGTTTTTGTTTTGTCTTAATGCTCTAATTCCCTATAATCTAAACAAGCCTCGCCCATAGCTTTTCAGAGAGCCTTGACACTCGGTCCCAGGTAGCAAGGGCTATTGGGAGCTCAGTCTGGGCTGGAGGAGGAGGAGGTGGTTGCTAGCCAGAGATTTCAGAGCCAGAGGGGAGGGCAGGAGGAGGGGAAGTGAAATTTTCCACAGGCTGAAGGCTAGAGATGCTATCAGCTTGCCTCAGTGTAGTGTGACAAACAGAACATGGCTGCCCTCGTTGTATCACAGCAATAAATAAGCATACACTTTTGAAGCTGTTTGCAGCTAGATTTGCTGTGTAAACTATCTAAACTTTAGATAAGATATATAGACAAGTTACTTGTTAGAGTTACTTTTTCATCTCGGATCCGCTTTAACTCCTTACTGCCCTGGCTTCACCTTGCGTTTCCTTTAAGCTCAGCTAAGCACTGTAGCGACACATATTAGAATGCAGCAAGTTATTCAGGATACCCACTTTCATGGTATTGGAAACACTTCCCATATCTATAGTATATTTTACGGTATATTGGTATGGACCCCCCCATGCTCCCAGTTATGTTTAGCCTAGGCTGTTTAGCTAGGTGGAATTCTCCTCCCAGTGGGATCTAGGAGACCAGGTGACCAGGTGTGACTTCAGGCATACAACCAACACTCCGCAGAGATCCCCTGCCAGCAGTAAAGAGGTTGGCAATTGTGATAAATGTCAGAATGTAAATCAGGGTGAGGCAAGATTTTACAATGGGCAAACACTGACTAAATCATTTATAAACTAATACTGCAAAATAACAAACACAAAAAATTCAGTTAATCAAATCTAACAAGAGTCCTGCAATATAATCCATCATGGTTACTTATTACGTGTTCTTGAAATTACAAACGCACTGCCTGTACCATGTTCTGAGCGCTTTGGCTCAATGGAAGGTAAGAGCCACTGATTTATATACAATATGTACAAGCTGTAACAAATGTTGGAGAGGCAGTCCAACAGCTGCAGTTTGCAGTTGCAAATAGGGTCGCCTTGTCGCGTGCAC